>NC_079433.1:17116386-17126386 GCF_026213295.1 Gadus chalcogrammus | reverse complement strand
CTCGGCGTATTTCGTTCTCTTCCTCTCGTTGGCTTCCTCGATGCGCCCTTCCAAACGGACGGTGAGTTCCAAGAGGATGACCTGCTTTGAGGCTTCGGAGAGAAGCACCATGTCCGGCCCCAGTGGGACTAACACAGGGCATGGAAATTTAGTTGCTTCCCCAGGTCAACCTTCAGCTCCCAGTCTTGTGCTGTTGAGGGCGGGTCGGAGGAGGAGGTCCTGGAAGTTGCTGTTCAGCTGGCCTCTGACCAGCTGATGAAAGCGAGGGTTTTCTTCGCTGTGCGGATGCTCTTGCAGTGGTTGATTCCGCTGCAGATGGTGTCGGCAATGATCAACCTCATCGTCAGACTGCATGCGGTTAATTAGCAGTAATAAGCTCACGCGAGGAAATAGAATAGCTTTTTGATGAAAGTGACTGCTGCAAGCATCCGTAATAAGTGGAAAGACCTGCTTGAGCCCCAGAAAACACACGGCAACACCAGGCGCTGCTGTAGCCACCTTGGCCCGAACCAGCAGCACCAATCAGGGGTCTGATGTACAAAGGCTTGGTGTGGATGGAGAGGCTTGTTAGGCCTTTAAATGAACCATGCAGCTCTGTTTCAAGCTAAGCCGAAGTATCTAGCCCTAAAAAGCTGAGAAGCAGAGGAGGTCTCGTGAGGATTTAGAAATCCACCCATTGTTTTGAGCAGTTTCTTTGAATATCTTTTGTTGAAATGCCCTCTGGCACCGCTGAACGATTTTTAATATCTTTGGGTGGAACCTTCCCAGGTACGATGAATATGTATTGGAGCTACAATTACTTGCAAATCATCCCAATCTGTGACAATAGCTCTCAAATGTTTTAGTGTTTATAAATGCCTTTGTTTACCTGGCAATTGTGGTGTGTCTTACTACTCTACTTCACTACTATTACAGTTTTTCTCAGTCGCTTTGGTACATTTCTCAGATCAGAATTGAAATTTGCAAAGCAAGTGCATTTCTCAAAACAATGCGTTCAAATAGCAAAACACCATGGATTACCTGCAAATGCCAGTCTCTTGCTCAAAATCCTTAGTTTACCTCTCAAAAGTAAATATCTGTTTCAATGAACATTTCAGTGCCATCAGAATGACAAGTCCTTGTGTCATTGTCTACGGATAAGACAGTCAAATTGCTTAGTCATGTTGTCAATATACAGTGTACTCTGGAGGGATGTTCTGATGTAAACTATGGCTAAAGTTTTGAAGACAAATATTGTAAATTGTTAGTTACACCTTAGTGTATGTGGTAGATTGATTGCAAGAGACTGTACAAGATTCACATTTAAGATTTTACTGTAATTTATTGACAGACCATGTCATTGGGATACAGAAAGGAAAAGACAACACTGCATAGCACAAAGAAAAAAAAAAAAAAAAAAAAAATCAGAAATGTGAACATAGGATAATCTCCTTAGGGAAAACTGTACATGCAGTATTGTAGGAATTACAGTGCAGTCTTCCTACACCTCCTGACGTTCCTGTCTGTTGGGCCACAATTCATCATCCACATCACAACGAATATCTCTCCTGCGATGCCAGCGTGGAAAGAATCTTTTAGAGTGTCTTATCCAGCCTCTGCAGCATCTGCTGTGATTGTCATCACCACTGCATCCATGGCAGCCAGAAGGGTCATCTGTGTATGTGGCTGGTGATCATAAACTTTACATCTCCATGCTGAGAAAAATTCCTCAATGGGATTAAGGAATGGGAGTAGGGTGCGAGGAACTCCATCAGATCCTTTGTGGTTGCAAACCATTGCCTGATGATGTTGGAGCGATGGAAACTGACATTGTCCCAAACTATCACGTACTTTGGCAAGTAATCTCCAATCTGACCCGTCTCTGGTTCAGGGATGAGATCCCTGTAGAGAGTGTCTAAAAAGGTGACAAGACGCTCTGTATTGTTGGCCCAATAAGGGGAATATGCGTTAGCACACCCATTCTCAGAGATAGCAGCACCCATAGTTATGTTCCCGCCCAGTGGCCTGGCACATCAACTGTAGCTCTGTGGCCGATGATATTTCGACCACGCCTTCTGTGCTTCTTTAGGTTGAATCCTCTACGTAGATGAAGTTGTGCGTTGGTTCACTTGCTTCCAGTTCCATTGCACGCTATATCCAGAAGACACAAAATTAGTTTTATGAATTACATGCATTTTCATTTTGGACAAGATATAGTTACATCAAATGTATAAAGCACACATTGCATCTTCTTTTCTACAGCCATAGCAAATGTGTAAAGGGCACACTGACAGTACCGTATATCATACGATGTTGTACTGTTTACTGTGAGGTAAAGTTACTGCCTGCTCATACATGTTTTACCTGTACATACTGGTAGCAAAGCTCCTTCACTCTTTCACCATTTCTTTCAAATGGAACATTGTACAGCTGCTTCATACTCATTTGGTGTCTTTTCAGCACCCTGTTCAATGGTTGAGATGCTGGGACTGTTTGGATGTTTTTCAAAGATGTTTGTTGTCCTCTATAATGGCCACCTCTTATCTACCGTCGTCTTATGGCATTGTTTTCTTACAACCCATGGTGCAAATTGCATGCACCCTGTTCAGGTGGGAAAAGGGCCTTCTGCCCACCCCTGTGAGGTCTGTCTTGCCATATGTTGAAAAAAGTACATACAGTAAAAGTATTACTTACTGAATATTGTTAAAATGCAAGTGGAATACTGTAACTATGCAGCATTACAGAAGTATACAGTACAGTGCCTGTCCGTAATATTACCCTACCTGTTATGTTGACGAACAAGTTCATGAATGATTGAGGACACCGTTGTTCTCCCAACCATGTGGCTGCCCCCCCTTCGACCAGCCTCTCCATTGTTAAGCCCATGATTGATCAACCCTGGTCTACAAGTGTGGTTCTTATTCCTCAGGAATGTTTCATTCTGCCTCTTCCTCTGTTTGCGCCTTCCAACTCCTCTGCCACGCAGCCTCACTCCTCTTCCTCTTCCCTGTTGACCCCGTCCAATTCCTTCTCCTTCCATTGTCAAACATTGTAACATTGTGTTGTGCTCCAGCTATATATATACTTGATGGTTCATGAGATGCACCTTTGAGCTACTTCAGTAAAACTGGTTGATCATTGGTTGATCTAACGCTTCAAACATTTCCCTTCATTAGAGAAAGTCAAGATTCACCTGGGGGCAATTGACCAATTCAGGACAGATTTAGAAAAAACAACAAAAGAAAGAGTCTAATGCCGTTGTATAGAAATGTATAGAAATATGCTTGACATATTATGACAACTTGTTCAACCATTTTGCATGTAAAGGCAATGAACTAATACCTAAATGTTGTGGGGGTGAGACTATTCCATAGAGACCATTACAATACATTTTGATCAACATGACATAAGCAATTGATAATGTAGGAAAGTGCAGAGAATTGAACATAATCATGTGCATGGATGTACCAAAGCATTTGCAACGTGTTCAAATAAATGAGAAACAGTTTTTTTCACGTACACAAGTGACACACTGATGTGAAGATTGAACAGGTAGTTTTGACAATTTCAATTCTGATCTGAGAAATGAACCAAAGCAACAAACTGTAAAGGGCCGAAGTCCCTTTAATAGTAACTAAATATAATATATAGTAACAAAATATAATATAAATAAAGAATACACTGACCTGTTATTGCTCTGGTCCTCTGGTCCTCTGGTCCTCTCCTCTGGTCCTCTCCTCTGGTCCTCTGGTCCTCTGGTCCTCTGGTCCTCTGGTCCTCTGGTCCTCTCCTCTGGTCCTCTCCTCTGGTCTCCTCTGGTCCTCTGGTCCTCTGGTCCTCTGGTCCTCTGGTCCTCTGGTCCTCTCCTCTGGTCCTGTCCTCTGGTCCTCTGGTCCCCTCGTCCTCTGGTCTTGTTAGTCCTCTGGTGCTCTGGTTCTGGTTCTGGTTCTGCTGTTCTGGTTCTGGTTCTGGTTCTGCTGTTCTGGTTCTGGTTCTGGTTCTGCTGTTCTGGTTCTGGTTCTGGTTCTGGTTCTGGTTCTGGTTCTGGTTCTGCTGCTCTGGTTTTGGTTCTGGTTCTGGTTCTGGCTCTGGTTCTGGTTCTGGTTCTGGTTCTGGTTCTGGTTCTGGTTCTGGTTGTTACATAAGCTCTTCACATTACCCCCATCTTCCTCCAGAGGTCGAGGTGTGACCCCCAGTGTCATGAGCTGGTGGTGGGGTGGAGGAGGGGGGGGTGGGGGGAGCCTCAACACGGATCAATAGCCACGTTTCAAAACTGGTCGATTACTTTTAAGCAGTGTGTGTGGTTTGAAGGAGACAATAAATAAATATATATAGCTTTACATTTTGCCCAGTGGTAAGGTCAATGGAAACAAAACGTGTACGTGAGCCGCCTCATTAGCTGCCGTCCCACAGCCCACGCTGAGCAGCCGGCCTCCTCCTCCGCCGCTGAGACCCTTTGTTACGCGGTCCGGTGGAGAGCAGGCAGCTACAGAACAGCAGCATGGACGCAGGGAGGACTGATTGGACCACTTCTGAGAGGCAGAACACGGTAACCATCAGCAGAGTAGGGAACAGAGGAAAGTTTTACCCGGCTTCGGAAGCCAGGACACTCGATGAGGCAAAGCTTCTGAAATATGTATTATTGACATTATTGGACAACTCTCATACTCAATTAAAATTGAAAACGTTTCAAGGATGCTGGGAAAGTTTGGTTACTTTTGAGCAATCAGGGTCGGCCACTGTCCTCAAAGTGTTCTCAAAGTCCTTTGATGAGGGCTCTGTGTGTGTATGTGTCTATGTGTGTGTGTGTGTGTGTGTGTGTGTGTGTGTGTGTGAGTGTCTTTCTTAATATGCACTTTTCCCTGTGTCTAACTAATGAGCTAGCAAATACGCCTCCCTGCCCAATTACGCTAGACAAACACAACACAAATATGTTGACACACAGAACACGTAGCCGCTTCCTGCGAGGCAGAGGCATGCTGATGGTCCGCCAGGCGTCCGGGGGGATCCGCACCAGCCAAGGGGGGGAGGGGGGGGCCGGCGCCAAAACATCCACGGCAGCATAATGGCACCGAGTTGGCCGGGGCGGGATAGGCAACAGATTGCCGTTTGTCCCGGGAGGTTGAGAGTCGTAACCTTGGCAATGTGTGACTGACAGCTCTGAGCCGGGGGGAGACGGACGGCCGGAAGGATGGACGGATGGACGGGCAGACGTTTATGAGGCCTTTATGAGGACGTTTAAGAGGGCGTTTGGCGGGGGATGGGCAGGGGAGGAGGAGGAGGAGGGAAGGAGGAGGAGAGGAGAGGAGGAGGAGAGGAGGGGAGGAGGAGGAGGAGGAGTGAAGGAGGAGGAGAGGAGAATAGGAGGAGAGGAGAGGAGGTGGAGAGGAGGAGGAGAGGAGGGGAGGAAGAGGAGGAGAGAAGGAGGATGAGAGGAGAATAGGAGGAGAGGAGGAGAGGAGGGGAGGAGGGGGAGAGAAGGAGGAGGAGAGGAGAATAGGAGGAGAGGAGGAGAGGAGGGGAGGAGGAGGAGAGGAGGAGGAGAGGAGGGGAGGAGGACTGGAGGAGGGGAGGGTGGGAGGAAGAGAAGAGGAGGAGGAGAGGAGGAGAGGAGGGGAGGAGGGGGAGAGAAGGAGGAGGAGAGGAGAATAGGAGGAGAGGAGGAGGAGAGGAGGGGAGGTGGAGAGGAGGAGGAGGGGAGGAGGGGGAGAGAAGGAGGAGGAGAGGAGAATAGGAGGAGAGGAGGAGGAGAGGAGGGGAGGAGGGGGAGAGAAGGAGGAGGAGAGGAGAATAGGAGGAGAGGAGAGGAGGAGGAGAGGAGGAGGAGAGGAGGGGAGGAGGACTGGAGGAGGGGAGGGTGGGAGGAAGAGAAGAGGAGGAGGAGAGGAGGAGGGTCAGAAGAGGAGGAGGAGGAGGAGGAGAGGAGGATGGTCAGAAGAGGAGGAGGAAAGGAGCAGAAGGAGGAGGAGGTACTGTGTGCGTTTCAGTCTGGTTTTGGTCCAATTCTCTGTGTCTGGTCTGGCTGTGGTATTTCAGGGAGGATCAACCCAGATACATGATGCAAGAGACACACACACAAACACACACACACACCCAACCCAAACACAACCTCACGCACACACCGACACACATACCATTTCAGAAGAGCCATCTCTCTCTCTCTCTCTCTCTCTCTCTCTCTCTCTCTCTCTCTCTCTCTCTCTCTCCCTCTCTCTCTCTCTCATGTATATGGGATGAACATGTGATGCCTCTTGTGGGATCCAATCATGTGAAGTAATCAAATGGAATCACATTGCATACACACATGCACACTAGTTCTGAAACCATTCACACATGTGTGTTAGGTGTAATGAGGTACGGTGGTGTCAAGGTGAGGTCGGGTTCATCCACAAAATGTATCCCTGACATTTTCATTTGAATAGAGATGCTGCATATATTATCATGACAGTAAACAACATGGATGGCTTCCAGCAGCACGTGGAAACACAACCCTAGTGCTTTATAAAATCAGATATTAGATATTAATTTAAACTCTACAAAAAATGCAAAGCTCAGCAACATATGGCAAAATGAATTCACGCAGCAGTGCCTTTGAGTTAAATAGGATCACTTTGTGAAGATGAACGTCTCAACAGGACCAGCCTGCTGTAATTAGCGGCTCCATTAAGGTTGCTCTGACGTCTGTCTGTAGTTACTGCAAGAGAAAGCATTTCTGCCCACTACATGTCCCTGGTTCTTTTGCAGTGTTATGTAAGGCAGGTATTACAGCCATGTGTGTGAGAGGAAGCAGCAGTGAAAGCCTGTTTGGGAACCCGTTTCTTTAACATTAAGAAGGGTCTCATGTCTTCCTCTGCAGTTCATCAGGGGCCCGCTGTGGCCCGGAGGCTGAGGGAGGAGTCGATGCTGTTTGGTTTCTGTAAAAAGATTTTAGTGGCAACGATCATCGGGAGCCTCTCCTTGGGTTTCCTTTGGAGAAAGTGTTTGAGCGCTATCAGGGGGCGGAGGGGGGCCGTCTCCAACCGACCGGCTGACGGTGTTGTTGAGACACAGCGCGCCGCCCCCCGACCTAGCGCCGCTCGGTTCACTGCAGCTACTCCACCTCCAGCTCTCCCTCACTCCATGTGGAGGTTTGCTCTTCATCCATCAGGCCTGGTTGCTCTATGTCTGCTGCAGAGGGTTAACCTTTCCCCAGACTCCTCAGACTAACCCAGGGCAGACACTCTCCAGCTCCTGACTCTGACACGAGTGCAGGGAAGGGTTCTGTAGGTAGGTTTGAACAATAATGCAGTTGCCCAGGTCATTTCTATCAGCCTGTGTCATGGCACGGTTCTGACGATTGGTCTCATATCAAATGAGACTATGGTCTTCGTTTCAACAGTCTTCAGGCCCACAGCCTCTAGTCTAGACTAAGGTCTTCTGTTCAACAGTCTTCAGGCCCACAGCCTCTAGTCTAGACTATGGTCTTCTGTTCAACAGTCTTCAGGCCCACAGCCTCTAGTCTAGACTAAGGTCTTCTGTTCAACAGTCTTCAGGCCCACAGCCTCTAGACTAATGTCTTCTGTTCACTACTGGCCCTCCCACGGAACAGAACAACTTCACAACAGGAAGATAACATTTGCTCTCTTATTTGGGGATGTCGGCAAGAGCAAAACAGCAGGCAGAGAGAGACAGACAGACAGAGAGAGAGAAACGGACAGACAGACAGAGAGAGATAGAAAGCAAGAGACAGACAGACAGACAGACAGAGACAGACAGACAGACAGAGAGACATAGACAGACAGACAGACAGACAGACAGACAGGACCAGGACAGACAGACAGACAGACAGACAGACAGACAGACAGAACAGACAGACAGACAGACAGACAGACAGACAGACAGACAGACAGACAGAGAGACAGATGTGGGGAGAGGGGGCATGTCTGATTGTGTTAAAAGAGGACATGGAGGAAGGCTTTGATAGCCTGTGCGTCTACAATGGTCTCTGTATTTATGATTTTCCTTGAGGGGGGTTGGGGGGTTCGCTGACCAAAATGAATTTGCACCAGTGTTTGTATGCTTATCATCCCTGATGAGGGTGATGCAATGCACTGAAAGACAGTCCCATTCGCTAAGCCATCACACACACATGCACATGCACACACACACTCACACACACGCACATGCACGAACACGCAAACACACACACACACAACACCACACACACACACACACACACACACACAAACACATACACATATAACAACAAAGACACACTGAAGCCAATGCTCACATATTTAAACTGTGTTTACCAAAATTGTGTGTGTTTGTGTCTGTGTGTCAAACTGTAGTGGACAATTTCACGACATTGTAACAGGAAGCCTCACTTAGAGAGTGTGAGGGCTTGTTAACAGCCGTATGTTTCAAAATGAAAACTGCATCCTTTCTGACGAAAGATACAAGGGCACGTGTGTATGTGTGTGCACGTGTAGAAATGCGTGTGTGTGTTTGTGAGTCAGTAGAAGTATGCTGTTGTATCCACACCGAAAGTCGTCCAGAATACCCAAACGCCCGCACACGTTTAACACACGTCCAAGATCCTCTCAAAGTGCTGCATGGTACGCACACGCTCCCCTGCAGAACTCCGCCTGCTCCGGGCTCCAGCCGGACATCTCTCACCCCACCGGCTCCTCAACGCACCTCCTGGAGATCTGGAGTTTAGATCATGTGGGCGTGTATGTGTGTGTGTGCATGCATGCATGCGTGTGTGCGTGTGTGTGTGTCTGTGTGTGTGTGTGCATGAGTTTGTGTGTGGGTGTGTGTGTGTGTGTGTGTTTGTGCATGCATTTGTGTGTGTGTGTGTGTGTGTGTGTGTGTGTGTGTGTGTGTGTGTGTGTGTGTGTGTGTGTGTGTGTGTGTGTGTGTGTGTGTGTGTGTGTGTGTGGTGTGGGTGTGTTTGTGTGTGCGTGCGTGTGTGTGTGTGTGTGTGTGTGTGCATGTGCTTGTCTTTGTGATGGCAGGGGGTAGGGGGTAGGGGGCAGGGGGCGTCTCATGGTAGAGAAGGGACCCGGAGGAGAAGGCCAATGACACACTGAACTGACGTGTGAGTCTCCACTCAGCTACTAATTAATGTCAGGGGGCTGGGTGAGAAGACGATGGGAGAGAGAGACGAGAAGACGAGAGAGAGAGAGAGAGAGAATAAGGCCCTGTCCACACGGAGCAGATTTTTTGTTGAAACCGCATAAGTCTTGTGCGTTTCGGCCGACCGTGATTCATTTTTTATTTATTATTTTATTTGTTTTCTTTTTGTAGCTTTAAATAAAGCCCCTTGATAAATGCAATTACTAACTGTACATTAAAAAGTATTTCTGCTCAATTTAAAAGGTTGAATCTCCTCGTGAATGAATGTTTGTATTCAGCTCGCAGGCTGTATGCGCGCAGGCTTGATGCGCTCCACTTTTTTCTGTGGAGAACCAGAACCAGCTTGCCTGTGCTCACACTAGGCAATCTCAACTTTACTGACTATTCTACTCAGATACTGCCCTCTCTCACTGAGCAATTTTACACTGCCAAATAGGCCATTTTATGCACGTCTTTTTTGCGGCACTGTCCGCGCGTTTACACTCCTCGAGATAAATTGCCTGCTTGAGCTAGAACCCCGATTTACCCTCCCAGACCCTGCACACATTGGTGGTTTATTGGGTTTCATTCTGCTGTAAATGCGACGGCTCCGCAGTTCCAGGGGGGGGGGAGGGGGGGGGGGGCTTGGGTAGAGGTGTTGCTGCGCTGTCTCCACAGAGACAACGCAGCGATATGATCATGAGCAGTTGACTTCTAACTTGAGAGAAAGTGAAATCCGCGAGCTGTTGATCATGTGAGAGGAGGTGATGCAGTCTTATTAAGACTTATTAAACAGCAGCAACGGTCAGCAAAATTAAAAATATGTTGGCGTTTTTGCACTTATAAATAGTTAGTCGCATTTGTAGCCTACACTCAGACGTAAACTTATTCTTGCATGTGGGGGTCATTCGGGAGTGTGCAA
>NC_079433.1:17066386-17111386 GCF_026213295.1 Gadus chalcogrammus | reverse complement strand
CCGTCAATTAGTGGCAGAGTGATAAATTGGTCCTTTTTACCCAGCCTTCGACCCCTCCCCTCCCCTCCGCTCCTCCCTCTCTCCACAACCCCCTTCACCCCCACATGTAAGTGAAGCCTTAATAACGGAGCAGGAGACAGAGGCGACGGTAGAGCGCTGGGGACACTGAGCTCAGGTCAGCGGGCTGGGCATCAGGCTCCACCAGAGGCCGTCAGCAGCACGGGGACGTGGCGGTTGTTGTGGGCAAGGGTTGTGTGTTATGTTCCCCCAGCCTTGCTCTCTACGCCAGCGTGCTTTGAAGTACATTAATCATCTTTTATCCACCGTAGGTCCATACACACACACACACACACACACACACACACACACACACACACACACACACACACACACACACACACACACACACACACACACACACACACACACACACACAATCAGACACACACACACACACAACTTGCTGGCCCACCAGGAAAAGAGCCGAGAGACGTGTTCCAACAAACAATCTATTCCTAATAAATCCTGTGATTCGCGTTTCATTGATCAGACCTTCCAATCTGAGGCTGAAGTTAAAGATGTCAGAGGGACTGTGAGAGATGAGGGTTTCATTAAGTGGGATGAATGATGATGATTTGGTGTGAATACTGTGGCTCCAGCCACTATGCAGCATAGAGCTGGAACTCAAAAGTCGGGATTGGACCTTGAGAAGCGGTAAAGCAGTTTTTTGTGCTATATTTTCAAATCCAATCTCGGTGATGGGTTAACAACTCGGCTTCGAACATGCCGTCTTCATTTGAAGCCAAGAAGCTGTAGTTAGGATGCACTGCCACATTTTAACAAAGGATGCCAGGCTAGCAATCACTCTTATCAGAGAGAAAGTAACCAAAGTAGGCTACATCAACTGCCCCATGCTAGTTAGTCAACCCAGTAAGAAAGCAATGAATGGCTCACAAGCTATTAGTGGTGCTGTAGGAAAGATTGATGCGCTGTTATTTTTTGTGTAATTTGTAATAAATGTCATAGCCAGCTTAATGAAAAGCACTGTGAGAATATCAATATTGAGTTGCCTCTGTATTCTAACTCTTTTTAGACCACTCTGTTTAAATTCTGACCAACCAGGTTAGACACAAAGAACATGGTGGACAACAACCAAAATACCAATATCGGCCTGGGTTGTAACATTCATCCTCTCCCAATTCATTTATTCTTTGGTAAGTGACGATTTACTGAACACACAGCCTTCACTAGTCCTCATATGTCATACCTTTGTTGGATGGAGTGGGGATATGGCATGCCTGGACATGGAGTCAGAATAAAAGGGGAAGACGCCAGCATCAAGGTGTTGAATCCGGCAGCAGTTGATGTCCATGGTGACCGTGGAGAGACAAGTGGAAGAACTAAGGGGAGGAGGAAGTTCCGGATGCCTGCTGCGTTGCTCCGTCTCACTCCTGTAACGACGGCCAGCTCTCTCTCTTTCTGCTCACTCTCCTTCCTTCACAAGCTCTCGCTGCTCGTTTGCCTGTGCCTACACGTGTGCAACATCCATACACAACAACCACATTATAACATGCTCTATCTTAAGGACCCAGCGCTGCACACAAGCAGGAGAAGTTCCCCGGAAGGGGACGCATGTGTGTCTTGTGTGTGTTTATGAGTACGTGTATGAGTATGCACCGATGTATGTTGGAGTGCGGGGCATGAGTGCGAGAAGTGTGTGTGTGTTGACGGCGTTTGCGTATCAGACACAAAAGAACTGAGCACTGGGTACCGCAGCAGATGCCCGTTCACATGTTTAACGTCAGTTCAGCGCTGTGCACGCAGTGTGTGTGCATTATCCCGTTTACAGTAAAAACACACTGACATGTGTGTTATCGTGTTTGTTATGTATCTGTGTGTATGCCATGTGTCACTTCTGTGTGTAGGATATGTGAGTGAGTGCACATCCTGATTGCTCATAAAATAGAAAACATTTCTCCTTTGAAAAGGGAGATTGTACGGTCCACGCAAATGGGGGAAGGTGAATATAGGCCAAAGTTGGAGAGGAGTGTTACGTCTCTAACACTCTAAACATGGTGGCATGTTTAGAGATCATTAAGCTTAGTTTTTGGATTAGAGAAGGTCATGTTGAGATATAAACTTGGAGACAATTCAGTATTGCCTCTTGGCCATCGTGAAAATAGATACAGCTTTAAAGTTAAAGTGTTTCATTTAAGATTTTACAGATTGCTCTGATCCGTTTAAGGAATCGTTTGTGGGATGCCATCTTCCGCCTACGCATACTAATATTACTCTTTTCTGGTCTCATCTGGCAGAGCTTGGCACTAACACCGACGGGGTTTGATTCCCTGTTGGTATTTGAAAAACCTTTGAAGGAAAAGTGTCCACCAAACAGCCTAGATATTTAGTCATTTCTTTTGACTTTTTTCTACTCCAAAAGATTGGCATTTCTGTTTGAGGAAATGTTTTGAAGTGGAGATGAGGAGGATATGGAGAAAGGGAGGCTGGAGGTCGCTCTCTGATTGATGGCTGCTAGTCTGCACTTTTCACAAGTTTCTGCAAGCTGTAATGAAGAGAAAATAACAGAGATAGAGACAGATAGAGGATGACGACAGAGAGACAGAGAGAGGACAGAGAGAGAGAGAGACAGAGAGAGAGAGACAGAGAGAGGAGAGAAGAGAGAAGGAGAGAGAGAGAGAGAGGAGAGATGAGAGAGAGAGGAGGAAGAGAGGAGAGAGGAGGAGAGAGAGAGAGGGAGAGGAGGAGAGGAGAGGGAGAGAGAGGGAGAGAGAGAGAGAGGGAGGGATGAGAGGAGAGAGAGAGAGAGAGAGAGAGAGAGAGCGAGGGAGAGAGAGAGAGAGAGAGAGAGAGAGAGAGAGAGAGAGAGGAGGAGAGCGGAGAGAGGAAGAGGGAGAGAGAGAGGGGAGAGAGAGAGATGAGAAGGGAGAGAGGAGAGAGGATGAGAGAGAGAGAGGTGGGAGAGAGAGGAGGAGAGAGAGAGGAGGAGGAGGACGGCGAGGAGAGGAAAAGAAGAAGAGAGGGAGAGAGAGAGGAGAGAGAGGAGAGACGAGAGAGAGTGAGAGAGAGAGCGAGAGGAGAGAGAGAGAGAGAGAGAGGAGAGAGAGAGGGAGAGAGAGGGGAGAGAGGGGAGAGAGAGAGGAGAGAGAAAAGAGAGAAGAGAGGGAAGAGAGAGGAGAGAGAGAGAGAAGAGAGAGGAGAGAGAGAGAGACAGACGGGGGGGGGGGGCACCTTATTGATGTGGCGTTCTTTTTCTATGACAGCCTTAAAACATTTTTATAGGCAACTGACTGCTCCCATACACAAACCAACATTACCTCTCTCGGCCTATCTGTTTCCTTTTCCAGACATTCTCAAGCCTCTGTCTGGCCTGGTGGTAGAACAGGTGTTTTACTGAACCATATCCTATATCCTGTGTGTGTGTGTGTGTGTGTGTGTGTGTGTGTGTGTGTGTGTGTGGGTGTGTGTGTGGTGTGTGTGTGTGTGTGTGTGTGTGTGTGTGTGTGTGTGTGTGTGTGTGTGTGTGTGTGTGTGTGTGTGTGTGTGTGTGTGAACATGGGTTTTGAGGGTGAAAACAGGCTGACACACAGCCTACACACAGCCTTTAATTGACAGTGTGCTGTAGAACACACCGTAGTGCTGTGCAGCGAGACCTGACCCTCCCTCTGGACAGCCTGTGTTTGTGCCCACGGCTACGTTCCACACCAACACCCACACACTGCCACCAGCCCTTTCATGGTGGTTGTATTGGTGCCTGTGGCAGCATGTGTATCCCCTCCCTGATCGCCCGGACCGCCTCGGCCCGGGGTGGAGGGCAGCTCTCTGTTGTCACTTCCTCTCCGCCTCGCTTCATTCCTCATCTCCTGCTGTCCTGTCTCCCTTTCTCTCCCTTTCTCTCCCTTTCTCTCCCTTTCTCTCCCTTTCTCTCCCTTTCTCTCACTTTCTCTCACTTTCTCTGTACACACACTCGCCTCACTCAGTCTGTCGTGCACATTCCATCCATCACACACACAAACACGAACACATACACACACGCATGCGCACACGAACACACGTGCACACACACGTACACGAACCCACGCATGCACACACACACATACACGCACACACAAACAC
Organism: Gadus chalcogrammus; assembly: GCF_026213295.1. Taxonomy (NCBI): domain Eukaryota; kingdom Metazoa; phylum Chordata; class Actinopteri; order Gadiformes; family Gadidae; genus Gadus; species Gadus chalcogrammus. The sequence continues at coordinate 17,107,252 of NC_079433.1, read as the reverse complement.
ACGCACGCACGCTCACAAACACACACACACGCACACACACACACACACAGATTCAATAGAGTATTGATTGCTTTCCCTCCTGTGTCGGCTGACCTTGCTCTAGTGGTGCCGTGGAGGTCACGGCAGATGGATTCCTCCAAAGGAGATGCTGTCATGTTCGGTAATCTACAGCCGCACTGCTCCAATTAGCGACAAATAGCCCACAGACCTCTCCTCACTCAGGGGCCCGGTTTGCTAAGGGCCGTGCTATATTCAGCTGATCAAATCCAGCAATCGCTTTCTGCCTGTTCACCAGTGCTGCTGGTCTTGGATGCGATAAAGTGACAGAAAAGCCGTGTTTGACATTTGCTGCAAACAAGCGTTAACATCTCTTCCATAAAATGGCCTATGCCTTACAATTAACAACTGCATCCTCTTGAGTGCACCACACTAAGTCAGAGTGACGAATGTAATCAGCTGGCCATGGTTGCATATTGCTATAGTCGGGCATTGGATATGCCTGAAGGGTTTTCATATTAAATAAGATTCCCTGCCTGTCCATTGTCCTACCATGTCTTTCCCCTATTATCCATATTTTAAATGCTCACATTTCAGAATTTTTCAAAAAATAATGTAGCTCATTTATCCTTACCTAACCCTTATACCAGTGAGAACATTTGTGTTCAGTGACTTCAGAGCTGTCATTCACATGCCTAGTTGTATTCTGTGTGGTTCTTCCCAGCAGCCTCTGCGGCCCTCAGGGTCGGACACACCCCCATGCTTGGTGCGTCTTTTGGTCAACGTTAGGACTGTGAACGCTGCCGTCCAGTGGGAGCATACACAAGCCTCTAACCCCCCGGCCAGCGTGGCTCCAGTCATTTTAGAAGGGCTTAATAATGAACGTATTTAAACCCTATTTCAATGTAAAACAAGTCCAAAAGACACACAAAGCTCTACCCACTAGTAATCAGGTGCATTCAGTCAACATGACAGGAAGTGGTGTTTCCCTTCATGGTCATCCGTCCCCACAGTATCCCCTGTGATGATCGGAGGGTAAACAGCACTGGTCATGCCCTGAATGGAGTCAATACACAATGGCCATTTCTCAATACCAAGTAAGGAAACTTCAGACTTGCGGACTTGGAAGTTCGGACTTGGCAAGTTCGGACAACCTTCTGGCTGCATTGAGCTCTGCTGTAACAGAGTCAAACTCGGAGTGAGGAGTGGACCCCAAAGCACCTGACGTGACATTGTGGTTTTCGCTGATTCGTGTTATTATAATAACAGATTTGTTTGACCAATCTAACCACTTTGTAAAAGGATCAGTTGATAAAACTAGATTCTGCTACGTTTAAAGGCAGTGGAAGATTTGAACTATCAATTGACTTTCTTTCTTTCTTTCTTTCTTTCTTTCTTTCTTCTTTCTTTCTTTCTTCTTCTTTCTTTCTTTCTTTCTTTCTTTCTTTCTTTCTTTCTTATCTAACAAATATTCAAAGCATGAAATTATGCATAGGGACAGCCCTCATATTAAATGGATACTATAGCCTTTTTGAAGGCATGCTGACTTTTCCGAATGATTTGGAGCAACAAAGTAACAGTGACAGTCAAACATGATCTCGGTTCAGTCAGCGTCAACACTCACATTGATAGCATATGATGGATAAATATCTACCTGAGCCAGATGTTGTATTGAAGAGGATAGATCAGTTCTTATGCACTAATGCTGCAGCTAACTAGCTCAACACACGCCGCACAGACTGCGTGAGTAGGCGCAAAAGACCACGGACATTTTGAGTCCCAATTTGTAGCCAAATCACAGAGAAAGTAAAAGGTTGCATTAAACGTGCTCGCAGAGGCGGGCGTAGAAAAGTTGTTGTTTGCCTCAGTTTTGAGAAGCGGAAGGATTCATTAATTCATGGATTCATTCACATTGGTTTTTATCTGGGTCATCTCTTTTGAGTGTGAATAATCAGGAACACAGGCACCGAGCCGCCAACAGAAACGGAGTCCCTCGACATGCACTCACACACACACTTTGAGACGCACACCAGAAAAAAAACAAGAAACCCACACAGGCATCGGCAGCCTCAGACACACTCTCTCTCTCTCTCTCTCTCTCTCTCTCTCTCTCTCTCTCTCTCTCTCTCTCTCTCTCTCTCTCTCTCTCTCTCTCACACACACACACACCCATACACACAAACACATGCAAACGCACACACACAAACACTGCATCCGCCACTCCAGAGGAATTCATATTTCACAGATGGTGTGAGAAAATGTGCTTCCGCAGTGACACCCTCATGACGCTTTCTGCCTCGCTCCGCTCCGACATTCTCTCTCTCTCCTTCTCCTCCATTGGACATCTCTCTCCCTCTCTCCCTCCTCTCTCTCTCTCTCTCTCTCTCTCTCTCTCTCTCTCTCTCTCTCTCTCTCTCTCTCTCGGGGACACTTCTGTCACCCCTCTCCCCACCAGAGGCTGGGCCGGACCCAAGACACTGCACGAGGTGGAGTAACACCTTGTTTCCTGTTTCGTCAGCCAGATATTGTACCGAGGATAACTCATTTCAACGAGTTGATGACGTTGTTTTAACATGTGTCTCTGGGTGTTAAAGTCTACACATGTTTCCAGACACCTTTTCACAATTTACTTCTGCTGGTGTGTTTGGCAATGACCCGCCTACATTTCCCACCTCCATTGACATGATTGGTTGAAACAAACCAGAAGCCGGAAAAAGTGGTGGACAGAGGCCAGGAAAGGGCTGCAGCGCTTCCTCTCCAGGTGTTCCTGAACCTCTATAGAGAAGGTGCTCCTGAACCTCTTCCTCTCTAGAGAAGGTGCTCCTGAACCTCTTCCTCTCTAGAGAAGGTGCTCCTGAACCTCTATAGAGAAGGTGCTCCTGAACCTCTTCCTCTCTAGAGAAGGTGCTCCTGAACCTCTTCCTCTCTCTAGAGAAGGTGCTCCTGAACCTCTTCCTCTCTAGAGAAGGTGCTCCTGAACCTCTTCCTCTCTAGAGAAGGTGCTCCTGAACCTCTTCCTCTCTAGAGAAGGTGCTCCTGAACCTCTTCCTCTCTAGAGAAGGTGCTCCTGAACCTCTTCCTCTCTAGAGAAGGTGCTCCTGAACCGCTTCCTCTCTAGAGAAGGTGCTCCTGAACCTCTTCCTCTCTAGAGAAGGTGCTCCTGAACCTCTTCCTCTCTCTAGAGCAGGTGCTCCTGAACCGCTTCCCCTCATGACCAAGAAATCTTGTCATTGTGTCTTCAGGACCTCGGCCTACTCAGAAAATTAGGAGCTGACCTGAACTGGAGATCCTCACGTGGGCTCTGTGCTGCACTGGAATGTGACCCATTCTTGGTTCAGGCCCATAGTTCAAGAAACGCTGCCCTAGGAGGCTATTGGGGCGTATGCCAAGCTAGCGTTTGCATGATACAGTACTTTTTTTGTTGGGGGGTCTCGGCTGGTGTTGGGTGCCTTCTCGATGTCGTCTCTTTGTGGGCGGTCTAACAGACAGCTCCCAGTTAAAGTGGGCACCTCCCCCAATTATTGTGCTTCTGTGGATCTGATCGTTTTGATTTTCACCAGAAACCATCCTCTTGCTAAGGGCATTCAGGCAGAGGTGTCAAGTAACTAAGTACAAATACTTTGTTACCTTACTTAAGTAGAAATTTTGGGTATCTATACTTTACTGGAGTAATTATTTTTCAGCCTACTTTTTACTTCTACTTCTTACATTTTCACGACTTATTTGTACTTTCTACTCCTTACTTTTTAAAAATGGCCTCGTTACTCCTATTTAATTTCGGCTTGTTTTTATTCCGCCGGCGTTCAAAAAAAAACCCATCCAGATAATTTGCGCCATAGGATAGAGTGAATTTGATTGGTTGGATGAGAATAGAAACATATATCCTTCTGGCACCCTATTGGTTTATACGCGATACATGGCACCTGCGCATGACCAGAGCCCGTCTACATTCAGTACACATATATGGTTCTTTAATGTATTTGCATTGTACTAATTGCGTTCATTTTCAATGGGTATAAAATGTGGTCTGAAACAGGTGCATCCCAATTTTGTCAACATTAATATATATTCATTAGGATGGCCTTTAGAAACAGTTTTTGGGGGGGAAGGACAGTGGGGCAGTGGCTATAGAGGGTGCGTGTGTGTCACTAATTCACAGATGGTATAAATGCAGAGCACATTCCTTGTATGTGGGAGATAACTTGGCAAAAAAAAAGCTGATGTAATTATATAGACCATGTGGCCCACGGCTACGCTTTTGTCCTTACTGGCCATTTTTTTCCCCTTGGCATTACTTTTACTTAATACTTAAATAGTTTTGAAACCAGACTTTTATCTTTTACATAAGTAAAAAGCTGAGTTGATACTTCAACTTCTACAGAAGTATTTTTAACGCTAGGATTATACTTCTAATTGAGTAATGAATGTGAATACTTTTGACACCTCTGCATTCAGGTCATTCATGACGTTGCTGAGGTCATTCAGGTCATTCAGACAGATGCTGAATGGTTTGCTACCTATCAAACTCCACATGCATCAACGTGTGGTACATCAGTTTTATTCAATTTTATTATTTATATTTTATTAGCTTTGGTCTTGGAATATAGTGAATATTTAAGATGAGGCGTCAATCTTGTCAACACTTAATTTTTAAATGTGGGTGTCTCACCCCTTCACATAGTACACATAGGACACATAGTGCCAACAGCACATGTAGGAAATGACACCCTAAACCACTGAAACGATCCTGAGGTCCCAAGACATCCGTTTTGTGGTTCTGAAGAGAGACTCTGGCCACGTAGGAAGAGGAGGGAGACCTTCTATTTATAGAGTCCCTCTATCCAGATGAGGGCTTTGAGAGGAGATGCATTCAGGACAGCAGGCAAGGGAGCTCCCACCGAATCGCGCACTCACACACACCTGTGTGTGTTTGTGGTTAAGGAGTAAGGTTGTGTGTGTCTGGCAATTTGTGTGTGTCTGTGTTTGTGGTTAAAGGGTTAGGTTGTGTGTGTGTGTTATAGTCTATAGCTTGATACCGTGAATGTTGTGAATGTGTCAAAGTGTGTTTCTTGGTGTGTGTGTGTGTGTTGTGTAGTTGCTCCACATTTGAGTAATCACACAGGCCTACGGCCGTTGGGCGGCGGGGGACATGGTTAGGCAGGGCTTGTACAAATCCTCCGCCCAAGCAGATCTCGCTCGGTGGCATCAGGAGGGGGAGATGGATTAGGATCATTGTACGTCCTCAGCAGGGAAACACCAACCGGCCCCATTAACAGGCTCCTCTAATGTCCTCACACCCTCCTGCCTCTCTACAGCCACCAGGACACACTCTCTCACACACACACACACACACACACACACCACACCACACACCACACACGACACACACACACACACACCACACACACCACACACACCAACCCACACAACGGAACACACAAACACACAACACACACACCACACACACGGACCACACACACACACCAACAACACCACCAAACACACACACACACACACACACAACGGACACACCACCACACACACACAAAACACTACACACACAACACCCACACACACAACACACACACACACACACACAAACACACACACACAACGACCACACACACACACAAACACCACACACGCAAAAAAAGGCCCCACACACAAACGCACACAAAAAAATCCACACTCACACATATACAAACACACACACACACACACAGCACACAACACGCAAACACACACGACCACACCAAACACATACAGAAACACAAACACAAACAACACACACACACACAAAACATCCTACCAACATCTGTGATGTGTCAGTTTAGTTATTCAATAAAAGTGCCATGAAGGTGTTGCATGAATGCGTTACCGTGGGGACGGGGTGACCGCGCCGCTCCAGTGATGGAGGACCGGAGGCTCATCTTGTGGCTGTATTAGACGGGAGAGGGGCTCCTCGCGGAAATGGTTGGTGTGTGTGTGTGTTTTGTGGGTGCTGCACGTGTCAGTTGTGTGATGTCTGGATGTTTTTTTGTCTGTGTGTGTGTGTGTGTGTGTGTGTGTGTGTGTTGTGTGTGTGTGTGTGTGTGTTGTGTGTGTGTGTGTGGTGTGTGTGTGTGTGTCTCATCTTAATCTGTCTGGAAGGCGCTTCATTAGTCCTGCTGTCAGGGAGACGACTCCACCAGCAGCTCATCTGCTCACCTTCCCTGGTTCTGAATCCCCGGGACAACATGCCGGTATAGATAGCACCGGGGATAGGCGTCTCCGTGGACACCGGGGATAGGCGTCTCCGTGGACACCGGGGATAGGCGTCTCCGTGGACACCGGGGATAGGCGTCTCCGTGGACACCGGGGATAGGCGCCTCCGTGGACACCGGGATAGGCGTCTCTATGGACACCGGGGATAGGTGTCCTGGCTGAAGGGAACCCAGAGATGGTGGTTTGTGTGGAGAGAAGGAGGACCAGCGGTGATGGAGGGAATGTCTTCCCATTGTTTAGGGGTAAGCTGGGTTTCTGTTTTCTTCGTTCTATCCAAGACAAACTCATTTGCGTTAATGGATGACGCTTTCAGAAGGGCATTTGAAGAAGTTATTCATACAGTGGGCCGTCATGCAGGTGTAGCTTTAAAGCTCTTACAGTCCCTTTTCCTAACCACGTTGGTTTGCCGGAAGGATTCTGAGCTTGTCATACAAGATTTGAGCTTATTCGGACTCATTATATAAAGTATGATTTTTCGTGGAGAGTAGGAGGTGAGTAATGTGGTTGCTAAAGACCCCAAAAGCTGGAGCTGAAAGATGCAGCTTCACCAAGCGATGCATGTGCCTGGAATGAATGATTAAACTAGTCCGTATCAAATCGTTTTGAAAAAGACCCTCTCTCTCGCCTCCCTTTTATAAAAAAGTAATATATTCCCCATATTTCTACGTTGGCTTATAACGGCATTGCTAATCACAAACAATAAAATCCAGAAAGAGCAAAACAAAATCCTCCTTTCAGTCACCCTTTTCATTAATCTCTTTTAAGGCTTGCTGGGAATTAAATATTTTATTATGAAAAAAAAGGGAGGAAAAGATCCAAGAGGTCCATTGACTTCAAACGGAATATCTGCCAAGCTGCTCCAATCTCGCAATCAGGCTTCACTCAAAAAGAGATAAAGCAAAGCAACATTTGGACGTGTTGCCATGTGGCTCATCACGTCTTCTTATCAACCCTGTACATTTTCTGTTTTCTGACTCATAGGAAGAATTGATGGCATTGGATTAGAGAAGTGGGGAGGAAGGTCTTTGGTCCTTTCTTGATCAAAGCCTTAATATTTTTTTAAAAGGTATTTTCAAATGTGCACACATCTTTACACATTTTTAAGCCTCAAAGCTGTAATAATCTTAAAGCAGCAGTGTTTCAGCAGCAGTAATATGGTATATCCAGAGATAAGCAAAGATACACCTTCTGTGAGGCAAACAAGTACATTACAAAAATGTAACTTTTCATTTTACCATCAAATCAAATCAACATAACTTTCTAAACAGTTGAACTGGCAAGTGTGTGATAAGGGATAACCTTAACTTGTCTTTGCCCTTTGTTGATTCATGTATCTTGCTGTTTTCGAACATAAAAGCTTTAGGAACATGTCTGTGTCATAAAAATAGTCAAATTGATTGCTTGGATGGGCATACCTCTTTGAATACCTCTTTGGATGTCCTTCCTTTGAATTGAGGGTTAAGTACACACAATCAAAAGCACGGGGCGTTTCATTGCGGGTGACATGGACAAAGTGAGGACGGTATTGAAAAGATAAGAAGGCCACGCACATGCCTGTGCAAACAAACACGTCAACGTCACCTTGGCGTGACGGGGGTCGTTTGGGGTTTTGAGTTTCCATTTGACTTTCCTGAAGTGACGTCAGACCTTGTCAAACCTCAGACTCACATTCTCTTGCATTTTGTAGTACGGCATGCCTGGAGAACATCCAGTCTGTCACACCACTGTGTGGTCGGGCCCACATAGGAACGCTGGGCATGTTTTCTCGCTGTCACATTGGATCGCTAAACTTTGTGCTTAACGGCACTGTTTTCTATCTCTCGCTTCACTGTAGGCAATAAACTGTATTATAGGTGACATCACGGTATGTGGCAGCTACGCTCATGGTCCTTACGTTAGCAACAGCTAGTGGGAATTTTTGTTAGCATGGTTGTTAGCATGCCGCTAACAGTGAGGGTATTAAACTGTTGCCTGAAGCGGCACATTCGAAAGCAGCTTTGTCAGTTCTAGTTTAATCAATTTCCCAAAGACGGGTGAATCCCATCGCCATTGCTTTGCCTCAACAATTTGTCAATAAAGTTTAAGCTTACTGGTCTTACAAGTTATGTGATTCCGCTTACATTTCTAGGTCATTATTTAGAGCACGTCCAGTCAATCACGACAGTGCAGGTGCCAATGGCAGGTGAACGCCAAACTCATCCATTTACTGCATCAATTTGAAAACACAACCATTATCCAAACACCAAATATTAAGCCCCTCACAATTTCCATGTACATCCGTGGATGTACATGGATTGTTGACATCCGTCAACAATCGCTCCATACCCCCCGTCCCCCCCCCCCGTCAACAATCCTCTGCCCCTAGGGCCCCCACACTCCCTAGAATCGCCCCTGCATCCGTGAAGCAGGGCTGCGCTCCATGCAACAGGATTCGCTAAATCTGAAAGAACGTCACATTCACGGCCAATAATGGCCGCAGCCTTTCCACCACAGACACGCTATCAGACAGCCTGTGGTCACCCCCACTGGTTCCCAGTCGGGATGAATCCCTATCAGACACCTAGCGATTCACCATGTCTGGTTTCCAGTGGGGGTGAATCACTGAAAGACTCCCAGTGATTCACCCCGACTGGTTCCCAGTAGGGAAACAAGATACCTAAGTTCCGATAGGCCTCGACTGATTTATAATGCAGGAGCAAACAGCTACAAGGAGAGAGATGGAGATAACGCTGTGGGCTTTGGGGGGGGGGACGCCTGTGGGAGGATCCTTTAATAGTGGTGGTGGCGGATACAGAGAAGTAAAAAGTACAAAATCCATTTCACATATAAAAGCTGTTATAACAAACTGTTAAAAATAACAAGATAAGGAAGTGACTGCAGTCGTACAAATAAATACTGTGAGTGGAAGGACTTGATGCAAGCTGTTAAAAAGAGCTGCATGCGCGAGAAGAGGGCGTAAAGAGAAGCAGAGGTAACACGATAGTTAGAAAGAGACGCGGGGGAAGATGAGGCTGTAAAAGAGGAGGCAGGAAAGGAAACACAAGTTAAGAAAGAGCGTTGAAACTTCGAACGAGAACCGGAGAGAGACAAGATGGAGAATGAGAGTTGACGGCCAGAGGGAGAGAGAGATGTGGGTGTTTCGATCGACATTTTAACTACCTTATACAAGCAAAGCGAGCGTTCGCCTAGACCACACCATACAATGTTAAGAAAACAAACACACACACCACACACACACACACAACACTACACACACACAACCACCACCACACCAAACACACACACACACAACACACCACACACACACACACACAAACACAACAACACAACCCACACACACAACACACCACAACCACACACACATACTCCTCTTTATGCATATTTGGCTTTTCTCAGTTGCCTCCCAAGCAATGAGCCCTTTCGGCGTCTACCTTCCTTCTGTCTGTGCTTGCATTCCAGCGTCTGTGCCCTGTCTGTCTGTCAGCGCCCAGCTTCCATCGCTCTTTCCTCGGTCCTGTCAGCGCCCATAGCCTCCAGCGTCTGTTTTCTGCACAGTGACCTCCAGCGCTTACCTGGTCTTTCTGCTCTTTGAAGCCTTCCAGCGTCTACCTTCTGTCTGCCCGTGAGCCTCAGCCCGCTTACCTGTCTGTCGGCTCTTACCGTTCCAGCGTCTACACTGTCTGTCTGCCCTGTAGCCCTTCCAGCGCTTACCTGTCTGTCTGCTCTTTAGCCTTCCAGCGTCTACCTGTCTGTCTGCCCGTGAGCCTTCCAGCGCTTACCTGTCTGTCTGCTCTTTAGCCTTCCAGCGTCTACCTGTCTGCCTGCCCGTGCGGAGGCAGGCGGGGGTCGTTGGGGGGCGCGGGTGCCCAGAGGAAAGACAGAGCTGTGCTGATACTGGTGACAGGACAGGGACTCTGCGTTTATCCAGGAGATGATTAATGTCCCCCCTGTAACAACACACCCTGACCCCTAGTCCACAGCAGGAAGTGTGGCAGAGTGGCAGTGCACCATTTATTCAGCAGCTCCGGCTCGCGTCTCTAAGCCTGCCTCACAGCTTGTGCGTTTTGGTTGTGCATGCGGACAGTATTGTGTGTGTGTGTGTGTGTGTGTGTGTGTGTGTGTGTGTGTGTGTTGTGTGTGTGGTGTGTGTGTGTGTGTGTGTGGTGTGTGTGTGTGTGTGTGTGTGTGTGTGTGCGTGTGTGTCACCCTATTATTAGGACATGATACAGTGTGTGTGTGTGTGTGTGTGTGTGTGTGTGTGTGTGTGTGTGTTGTGTGTGTGTGTGTGTGGTGTGTGTGTGTGTGTGTGTGTGTGTGTGTGTGTGTGTGTGTGTGTGTGTGTGTGTGTGTGTGTGCGTGTGTGTCACCCTATTATTAGGACATGATACAGTGTGTGTTGTGTGGGTGTGGTGTGTGTGTGGTGTGTGTGTGTTGGCGTGTGGTGTGTGTTGGTGTGTTGTCGTGGTGTGTTGGTGTGTCGGTGTGTGGTGTGTGTGGTGGTGTGTGTGTGTGTGTGTGTTGTGTGGTGTGTTTGTGTGCGCGGCGCGCTGCTGCGCGTGCTTCTATAATGTGTGTCTATTGTGTGTGATGACACACAGAGCCTTTCAATCTGCTGGCAGAGGGCTCTCTGTTGGGGGGTGGACATTCAAGGACTCTCCATCTCACAGAGAGAGAGAGAGAGAGAGAGAGAGAGAGAGAGAGAGAGAGAGAGAGAGAGAGAGAGAGGAAGAGAGAGAGAGAGAGAGAGAGAGAGAGAGAGAGAGAGAAGAGAGAGAGAGAGAGAGAGAGGGAGAGAGAGAGAGAGAGAGAGAGAGAGAGAGAGAGAGAGCAGCATATCCTCTAAAGAGGAGTGAGAGAATGATAAAGATAGAATATGAGTGACAGAGAATGAGAAATACTCTGGGGGAGTGAGAAAGAGAATGGCCTCTACTCTAGAGATATGGAGTGAGAGAAAGATAAAGATAGAATATGAGAGTGGAAAAGGCACATACTCTGGGGGGAGTGAGAAAGAAAACGGCCTCTACTCTAGAGAGGAGTGAGAAAGAAAATGTATGTATTCTAGCGAGGAGTGACAGAAAGGACAGCATGAACTCTAGAGAGAAGGAGTGAGAAAAAGAAAAAGATAGAACTATGAGTCAGAGAGAACGATATATAATCTAGAGCGAAGGAGTAAGATAGAGAGAACAGCAGTGAGAAAAAGAGATAAAGATAAAATATAAGAGAGAGCACCTACTCTCGAGAGAAGGAATGAGTGCGAGAGATAGAGATAGAAGTGAGAGTGAGAGAGCGAATGGGATGTGTTTGCACAGCCACTGCAGGGACATGTGCAGCTTTGAGCTGCTCCAGGCAGATTGGCCTGAGCGGTGGGGGTGGTGGGTGATGCCTGTCAAACCCCCCCTCCCCCACACACACACTCGTCCCGGGGACAATGTGGACATGGCAATTACATCCACACTCACCTGTCTCACCTGGAGCTGAAAGACCACCGCAGACACATGCACACTCCCAGGATGACAAATGGAAAGAAGAGGGAGATAAACAGACGGGGAAAGGGGGAGGAGAGAGAGAGAGAGGATGCATCCTCAGCACAAAGCTTCACAATCAGTGCTTGGTAAAGGAGCAAACGGCGTCACGACGGAAACATCCAGAACCTCCATTAGCATCGTTCTATTATGGTCCAAAGTGCAGACACGTTAGCGAGCATTGACAGAGACCCCCCCCCCCCCCTACACACAACAAGCAGTGGGTACCAACGGCCCCCCTGGCATCTGCTTACGAGACGAAGACTGCACATAAACCAACAACGCTGTCATGGCTGCCACAACGCGCAGGGCCTTTGGCTCTGTGCTAAATACGTGTTAATATAAGAAGTAATGGAACATAAATGGATATAAGTGAAATGAGAGGGTATGTGGGTTGGTTGAAGGATGTTTTTCGGCACTTGGATATTGGGGACAAAAGCAAGTACTAGTATGACACTAAAAACACGATCGATCTGCTGTTGGTCCACCAAATCCCACTTCACCCTCTGTATTGCCACCCTTCCCTTTTGTAAGCTCAGAGCTGACTAAGAAGATGACCATCATCAGAGAAGCAGTTCAATCCAAGAGGTATGCTGCGTTGATAGAGAGAATGCATAGAGGGCAAGAACTCTGTAGGCCAGGGACCTTCTGCACTCTGGTGACAGACTCAAGAGCAGACGGCGGGTATCAGGTCCAGCTGGGTTTGAAAAGGAAGGTTATTAGGAATCGTGCCGGCTGTTTTGTCATCCACTGATGATATTCAACCCATTCCATTCGTTTATGTGTTGCTTCTGCTTCCATTGTCTAGATGGACAAACGCTACTGCGTCAGTCTGTCTGGGATCCAGTGGTGAAGGGGAAACGTATTAGGGATTCACAAGTTGCAGCCGTCTTTTTTTCATCAATGTTCAGTGGGCTGGGCGTTTCGTCAAAAAATTTAATCGCAAAAGAAAAACACTTGCAAGTATAAAAAAATGCATTACAATATCCAACTACTTTCATAAACATGAACCATATCTATGCATGGCTCGATAAATAAAGTTGAAAATAAATGAATAAAATCCCCCTTCTATTCACACACATGCCTCTGGCTCCACAGAGTACAGTTTGCTCGGGGGTGAAAAACTAAACGTAGATAGAGATTGATGGGGAAAGACTCATGTTTATTGGTGGAGCAGCCTGTGATCCTACTGGTGTCCTGAGGGGATCCACGTGCACCCTTTACGCTCCTCTACATCAACATACCCAAATTCACCACCATGCTGACCAGGATAACACCATCAGAGAGGGGCACATTCCTTCAAGATGCTCCACAGATAGTCATTACGTCACATGGTCAGGCAGCTAGTTTCATCCAATACTGCACATCTCCAAACTGTACTTCTCTACATGAAATAGGGTCAGATGAGGTGAGGCTGGAAGAATCTCCCGGGATGCACGTAGCTAACAACAAGAAGCTGATCCTTTTGTATTTCATAGCTACATGCATCAGTAGAATAACACTAAATAATTGACTCAAAATGATTTCTTTTATATATTTATTTTATATATATTTATATATATTTTATATATTCTGTCCTTTGTAAACCATACATGTGGTCATGCCTGTTGTGTTTGCCGTCCTGCCCTCCGGGGGACTGCTTCAGAAGGGGTTGTCTGTCTGCCGAGGGCCTGTGTTCTCCACCAGCTAGAATCTATGGTTAATGTAATAACACCCAAGCTCATGTTGACCAATGAGCCAGGAAGTACGTTGGTTGTTCCTTTATGAAAAAAACAAACATGCTACAACTACTACAAAAAGTAGAATGTGTCAATTGTGGCCGCATAGTTTATTTAAGTGATCAGAAAAAGTATTAGCTCAACCACAAGTTCGGTGTTCAATACATTTCAGCTAAAGGAGTGCTTTACTTTAAAGATTTTTCTGAAAATCCCAAAAGGCAGAAAATATACCAAGTTGAGGACTTCTAGGACACCAGTGATTGGAGTTATGAACTGTTAAAAGGAAAGCTATGGCAACATAATAGTAACTTTCTAAGTAGTGGTTACCATGATCAATAAGTCTGCCAATTTGAATGTCTCTAGCATAAAGCAGCTCACAGTAAATTGACCGAAGGGATTTTTGGGGATTTTTCAAAAACTGCCCCCATTTCTGAACAGGTTGAGAGAATTATGAGCATGTTATGCCCTTCGTGCATAAATATGTTTCTTTTTTATTCTATATACAATCTGGATTAAAATACGCCAAAATCCTAATGTTTGCATTGTGGTAACAGAGCCTTTGAGATTGACAGGTCTAAGCTTTATGATGAGGAAGTCAAGGGAGACTAATTTCACTCCAGCACAAAGAAATAATGGTAAATGAGGTAGCGGGTAAATTAAAAAGCATATCAGTCTAGAACCAATTCTCTCCATCCCTCTACTATTCAAGGCCTCATTCAAATGGGATGAAGTTCAATGCATTCCTTCTCATCCTTAGCCTACAGAAGTCGGTCACACGATACGTTTTAATAATGCAGCCATACATTGAACTATCTCCCAGCTATGTTGAAGCAGTCACCTTCATGCACCTTCACCTTCATCTAGATTTGAGTCTTCTGAGAACACCTCACACACCTCCAACTACCCAAACACACACACACACTCACACACGCACACACCACACCTGCCCTAGTGTTTGTGGATACCAAAGTATCCTTTCCTAGTCATAGTTGAAAGAGGCAAGATTTCAAATATTATATCATATAATAATATTTGTGAAAATGTCTTTGTCACATTCAAGTATGTTTTTTGAATTGCCCATATACCATATAATAAAAAAAAGCTTGCTCCATATTTTGGCCACACATTAATAAACTAATTGTGCCTGCCTGCAAGTTACCCTTTAAGACGATGGACCTTGTGCAAAGGACACCATCCTCTTTAATTCTCTGTGCAGAATAAATACATATTCATATGGCATACATTTCATTGAGTTTTAATTTCCCTATTTAATTTTCTAATTTGCATAAGCCCCTGGTGTAAATGTATATTCACATGAGGACCTTGGTCAAAACTTTTCTCACTGCTTCTGTTAAATATACAGTTACTATTTCACCTATAAATGGAGCCCGTAAACCCATCCATGGTCTTACTTTTCGCAATTATCGAATATTACGATATAGAATATTACGAATTAGAATATTTGATATAGTGTTTATTTATTTTTATTCCTGTATTTGCAGCAAACATATTTCTGAATGTTTGCTAACTAAGTTTGGCCCATCCAGGGCCCATCTGACCCTGTGCCCCTTGTGTTTAAATGTTCCTCATATTCAAATTCATGTCTCATGTAGCGACATGAGCTTTAAATCATTGATTCGATGACATTACGTCCAGCACAGAGTGAAGGCATTCCGTCGATGACAGGAACCTCAGAGAGGACTAAGTGGCTCTGGAGTGTGTCAGCGTGTGAATATGGATGACTGTAGCCCAGTCGTCACTTCCATTAGTTTACTCTATAAAGAATGAAAAGGGGAAAACATCTGCTCCACTCTTAAAGACGTGCTAGTGCTAAGTGACCCAGCTCACACACAGTCCCACACACACCCCTACCCACCACACACACAGGCCCACACACACCCCCACCCACCACACACACTGGCCCAAACACACCCCCACCCACCACACACTCCTTCCCACCACACACACAGTCCCACACACACAGGCCCACACACACCCCCACCCACCACACACACAGGCCCACACACACCCCCACCCACCACACACACTGGCCCAAACACACCCCCACCCACCACACACTCCTTCCCACCACACACACAGTCCCACACACACACCCCTATTCCTCCCCATGTGCGGTCCTGATCATAACCAACGGCTTCAGGGACACGCCACATTAACATCACATGACACGCCTGTTAACTTCCTTTTCTCAAGGTCCTTGTTTGATGTCCGCTTTCTCTCTCTCTTCCTCCTTGTCTTTCGCTGTGTAAGCAGTTCCTGGAAACTAATGAAAAGCGCCAACGGCTTCTCTTTGGCGGCTTCTATGGTGAACAAAAATACCGTGCGCCACTACACCCAGCAGTGAGTTGGAGAGCGGGTCTCTTGCAGTGCTTCGGTCAGACCCTGTCCAGCAGAACAACCACTGCTGGGGGAGGGATGACACGTCACCCCCTGCCCCTCTTGTGTGGACCTCCAGCCGGTCCGTGACATCATGATACTGCTAATGCACGGCTGTAACCAGCGGCCAAAGCCTCGCTCACCACGATGGAACCTCCAGACATTTATCTAAATTAACATCTTGGAGATTATGGATATTTTAACTGTTAGACAGTTAAAATATAGATAAACGCAGCAGTTTAAAGTGTGGACATATACACCATTCCTTTTTTTTGTCACATAAGATTTCTTGTCTTTGTTGGAGATACTAATTGAACACATTACAGATACTTATTTCTGTCTAGCATTATTCTGTTAATCCACATCAAGAAAAAAAGTGTGATATTCATAAAAACGAGTTGAAAAAACAGAGGAAAGACATTGTGTAAACCTCTTGTGATTGACATCACGTGACTTACGGCGTTAACATGACCACGGGATGGGGAGGAGGAGTGTGATACATGCACTACTCACAGACTGTAGGAGGTAACTAAACCAGTGTGTGTATTGTGACTGCTGTGTGCTGTTTGAGGGTACAAGGTTCTGTCTTTACACGTTGCGGTAAAGGTTGGGTTATTGGACGCCCCAGCAGTGGACTGTCTGCTGCCCCCTCCCCCACCGCCCTCCTCCAGCTCCTGGCTCTTTATACGGGAGGAGAGTGGCTGAGGGGGGACAGAGATTGATGTGGACAGGTGAAGGCAAGGTGGGGATTCTTCCCTGTATCTGCTGTTGTAAAGAAAGCCAAAGCAACATGAAGCAGCGATGCATCCTATTCGTGTTCTGTTGCAGGTTCTGTATCTGTTATGTGTGTGGTCAAATTTCCAATAACCTTCATCAATAACTTTTAAAATAGTCATTTCATTTGCAAATTACAATTATCACAATTAAGCGATAAGAAAACACTGGATAAATCATCCGAAAACATCGTCCAAAATGAACATCCATAATATTGTATGTTCAGGGGGTTCTGTTGATAAAGCATAGGTCTAGAAGGTGAACAAATGATCATTCATAATATTGTGTGTTCAGTCTATTATCTGCTCTGTTGATAAAGCATAGGTCTTTAAGGTGAAAAAATTTACATTCATAATGTTGCATGTTCAGGGGGTTGTTGATAAAGAATAGGTCTTTAAGGTAAACAAATGCCCAAAGTGGTCTTGGCTAGATTACTAATATTGAGCCTTCCCATTAGGTACCGTTTTGCTAGCAGGAGCTAATATGAAACAATTCTCTGGAATCAGCAGAACCAAACCCCAACATAGGAAGACGGCGTTTGTAAGATGCCCACCTGTAGGCAGTGGACTCTTTCAGGAGATGTGACATCGTAGGAAGAACAGAGGTGTCGCCGAAACCCTAATTATGTGTGTGCTCTATTTATGTGCTGGGGCACGTGTAGTGGACTAAACTAGTGAACACAAGTCTGCTCCCCGCGTCCTGGGTCGCAGTAAGGAGCAGACCCATAATCAGTGTTCCGGACCTCTGTGGTATACCGTCCGCCAGAAATGGGGGATTGAGCCCTGAACCTTTATGTTGCGAATACTCTAGCCACCACTATCCTGCCCAGGCTAAATAATTATTCGTTTTTGAATAATAACAATATTGAATAATTATCAGTTAATATTACTTTAGAAAATGGTACTGCCCACGTGACCCTGCCTATTTTTGTCTAAGGGTTGAATGCCAAAGCCCTCCTTATATTGCTTTTATGAGCGTGGATTCGTTAAATATTGTTCAGCATGTTACATTTCATTTGATTAACTGGTGTGCCATTTATAGGTGAGATACCACTCCAGAATTTGTGGGGAAATAAAAAAATATGTAATTCATGTAGGTAGGTATTTAAAATAACTTAACTTTGTACAGAAATTCAAAAAGTAAAACAATTAGTCTGGAGATAATCATATGGCCATGTAGCGATTTCCCATCTCTTAATTTGCATCCATGCTGACCCTGAGCGGCGCCTATACTGTAAACCCCTCTCCTCATAGAGCGACTTAATAACAGCAATGAGACTTCTAGTATTGCGTCACATAATGTATCCAAACTGTAGAAGAGTGCTGTATTCTCTATCTTGCCAAGGACTATAATAAATCACTTATAATCCGTCAGCATCGGTTCGACTCTCAGGTAACTGTGTTGGAAACGGTCCAACTACCAGGAACAATTGTTATAGAGCAGATGCAGAAAGAAAACAACGACTGTGCTGCTTTTAGGAGAGAAATTGTTGTTTATCACACGTTTATGTTGATGAAAATTAGTCGCATTCCGCACAGTCTCTGACCCAGCAAGTAAAAGTTGGGATTTCTTTAACTGGGGAAACTTCTGCTGGCTCTGAAAAAGCATTATTCTTGCAATCAATTCTTTTTATGCATTTCTTAGTCATGCATATTTTCTCAGAGCAGTGACTTGAATCTAATTTTCTGGTGATCCTGCACAAACAAGAAATGTGTGTTTTTGCACACAAAATAAGACTGTGAGGGACCGGCGTGGTCGCCCCACGTATCTGGGATACGTCCAACTGGAAAGTTCGAGTGTGGGCAAAAATGACGTTCAAAATGAAAAGGAAATGGCTGCATCAGTCAGCAAACAAAAACTAAGATAACAAAACATAGCATAAGCTAACCAAAACATACACCTTTCGTACTGGCCTCACGTCAAGCCAGCACCACCTTCAGCCCCCAAACACCAAATGAGCAGCCCTTAAATAGGGAAAGGCCAATTGGCCCAATCAAGGCCGTATGGGCCAGACCATTAGTTGAGGGGGGAACATTCTTCACCTAAAGCTAAATACCCTGATCCAAAGCTCCCTTATCATACTGCCCCCTACCGGGACGGAAGACCAACTTTACACCAGCCCAATCTAAATATATATATATACACACACACACACATCCTCATCCTCATCCTCATCGTAATCCGCTTATCCGGGGTCGGGTCGCGGGGGGAGCAGCTCAAGCAGGGGGCCCCAGACTTCCCTTTCCCGGGCCACATTGATCAGCTCTGACGGGGGGATCCCGAGGCGTTCCCAGGCCAGTGTTGAGATATAATCTCTCCACCTAGTCCTGGGTCTTCCCCGAGGTCTCCTCCCCACTGGACGTGCCTGAAACACACACACAACATAATAATAATAATAATAATAATAATAATAATTTCTCTAATGCGAGACAGTGAGAAGGGGGAGGATTTCACCTTCTCACAAAGACAATGATATAAAAGCCGTTGCACTTTCACCAAACAAAAAATGCAAACATACAGTATAGACACATGCATACACCTACACCCACATAGACTATCCTGATTCATGTATGGGGCTTGTAGGGTATTTCTGCATTCAGATCACATAATGTGTCCATCTGTATTAAATTATTCAGTTCCTCAAAAGTAGCAGGGTAGGTGAGCCATAGAGTCTGACCGTGGGAAAAAAATCAAATTCTCAAACAATTCTTCCTTTTTGCCACCATCAAGTCTCAGTAAAACCAGCAGAGGAAAACAAAGGATATATTCCTGTTTCATAAGTGTTGATGTTAAGAGATCAGTGAATGCATTGAACGGACATATACAGACCCTTATCCAAATCTCAACCATTCTGAGGTTAATCCATTTAGAATATATTACGTTTACATTTAAACAGATACAGACCCAAAGAAAATGAAATACCCTGTTCTAATATTTCTTGGAAACTGAACCTGATTACCTTTTTGTTGGCAGGCCGGTTTTAACAGTTGGCATTTCTCTAGTCTAGACCCATAACGCCAACTTTGTGTGAAGTTGGCTTCACTTTGAAACAAGTGATCCCACCAGATCACAGTCCCAGTGGTCTGTTAATTTATGCATTAGATGGAACTGAGATGACATCTAAGGCAGATGCCCTGTTGGATGGATTCACCTTTGATTCGGTGCAAGCTGCCAGAGTTATTGAGCCACATTTAGTTATATTTGGTAGTAGTTATATTTGGAGCTGGTAAACCATTACAGGCTTCTTATGATCATAAGTCAACCTACTTTTCTATCATACATATTATGATATGTTTGTTGAAGATTTGAAGAGTTGTAATGAATAACATGTATGTATTATCACAAGGTGTAACTAATAACTCACAGGTCACTGCCATGTGTTTAACCCTTTATTGATTTCTATATGATGTTTTCTTCAATAATTATTGTTAAGGATAACATAATACGGATGTGGTGTCTATGTCTGCGGTGTGCGGTGCTGGCAGAGAGCCCCCCCAAGGAGGTCAGTGTCTGCCCAAGTTAAGGAGCAGGTCGTGCTGCGGTCCCTGATGAAAGGTTGCGCAGGCAGGCCCAATGAATCAGCCTAGCGGCCGCCTGCCAGCAGACAGCCTGATTAATCCCACCGGCAGAGATCATGAAGAGGGAGGTCATATGCATTTATAGAGCGTACCGGCAACACGGAACCACGCCATGTCAGGGCAAAGGAAGGCTGACGGGCTGCATCGCATGCTAACACGCCGCCACCGATAACACGGGAACGCGCCCGGCTCGGGGGAGAGGAGGCCGGCCTGGACACGCCCAAATACACGTGTTCAGGCTGCTCCTATAGGCCAAGGTCATTAGATGCACAAGGTTGTTAGCCACGCCTCACCTGTGCCGAACCAAGACAAACGGCCGACTCATGAGAGGATAAGCAAGGCCATCCATCTGTGGAGCATTTGGGCCACGTTACTCCATGTGAATGTGTGTGTGTGTGTGTGTGTGTGTGTGTGTGTGTGTGTGTGTGTGTGTGTGTGTGTGTGTGTGTGTGTGTGTGTGTGTGTGTGTGTGTGTGTGTGTGTGCGTGTGTGTGTGTGTGTGTGTGTGTGTGTGTGTGTGTGTGTGTGTGTGTGTGTGCGTGTGTGTGTGTGTGCGTGTGTGTGTAAAGGGGGTTTATATTCTGTAGGCCAATGATAAATTGGCTATAGCAGTCCTACGGGAACTCCCCCCCCCCCCCCCACCCCCACACATAAACAAACACACACGTACACACACACACACACACACACACACACACACACACACACACACACACACACGCGTGTGTTGTCATTAGTGTTCTTAATGACGTTACATTCTAAACGACTAGTAATTAAAGGCCTTCCCCCTTAGTACCAAACAGTTATTTTTATGCTCTACTTTAATTGTCTTCCCTGTAGACATGTCCTTGGGATTTGTTATATTCCTGTAGAGAAAATGATATGACATCATGCATCTACAAGGTGACAGCCTCTTAACTGTAAAGGCTGTGTAGCAAATCCTCCAGCATTGTCACAGCTTATTCCTTTTCTAAAGTGAATGTGAGTGTGATGTGAAACAGTTCACTTTAATAAAAGAAGAAGCCCTATGGAAGCCTTGACAGAATATTATTTTGGAATAATACATTAGCCAGCAAGCAAAAAATGGCTTTGAAGCAAGAAGCATGCCCTGGCTTGTAATGGGCTTTCCATATTAATTGTTTCTGCACTCGCTGCCTGCAAATTTCTTCTACCCTTATTCATTTCTCCATCTCTGGTCCTCTGCACTGGTGTTCTTTGAAGTCAGACATTATCCGTTGGCCTGGCTTTCAATGCCGCAAGTAACGATCATCAGAATGAGGCCCGTATTCATTTAGACTCTAGACATTTGGGTGTAGGAGGAAGACACCCAAATTAACTCCAGCACGCTGATCAAATGAACAAGGAATCGAGCAAGATACCTTATTTCACTAGTTTAGGCTACTACCCTGGAAAATAAAAAGAACCACCTCTGCAGCTGGACGCTCTTAGAACCTGTCCTAGGAGCTGACCTGGGACCAGCAGCAGCTCTTAGAACCTGTTCTAGGAGCTGACCTGGGACCAGCAGCAGCTCTTAGAACCTGTCCTAGGAGCTTACCTGGGACCAGCTGGACGCTCTTAGAACCTGTCCTAGGAGCTGACCTGGGACCAGCTGGACGCTCTTAGAACCTGTCCTAGGAGCTGACCTGGGACCAGCAGCAGCTCTCAGAACCTGTCCTAGGAGCTGACCTGGGACCAGCAGCAGCTCTTAGAACCTGTCCTAGGAGCTGACTTGGGACCAGCAGCAGCTCTTGGAACCTGTCCTAGGAGCTGACCTGGGACCAGCAGCAGCTCTTAGAACCTGTCCTAGGAGCTTACCTGGGACCAGCTGGACGCTCTTAGAACCTGTCCTAGGAGCTGACCTGGGACCAGCAGCAGCTCTCAAAACCTGTCCTAGGAGCTTACCTGGGACCAGCTGGACGCTCTTAGAACCTGTCCTAGGAGCTGACCTGGGACCAGCAGCAGCTCTTAGAACCTGTCCTAGGAGCTGACCTGGGACCAGCTGGACGCTCTTAGAACCTGTCCTAGGAGCTGACCTGGGACCAGCAGCAGCTCTTAGAACCTGTCCTAGGAGCTGACCTGGGACCAGCAGCAGCTCTTAGAACCTGTCCTAGGAGCTGACCTGGGACCAGCAGCAGCTCTTAGAACCTGTCCTAGGAGCTTACCTGGGACCAGCTGGACGCTCTTAGAACCTGTCCTAGGAGCTGACCTGGGACCAGCAGCAGCTCTTAGAAGCTGCAGGCTGGTCAGAGGTGTCTGGGTATACTCCCAAGACGTCGCTCGTTGGGCGGTCCAGACAGCTGGAGGCCCAGAGGAGAAGTTATTTGAACAGATGCCATCACACTTATCTGAATGCCAAGAAATGGCTTAATCACAGCATTTACGTCTCAAAGACGAGCATGCCAACAGAAAGACAGTGAAGACTTTATAAAGTTCAGCAGCAGGCTCCAGACTCGATATTGTTAATGCCTTTGGTCAGAAGTCAGGTAAGTATGCAGTTAGCTTAAGAAACTCAAAGCCGTTCCTGAAGGACAGAGGAGGGCTGGCGGGAGGCTAGATAGATAGATAGATAGATAGATAGATAGATAGATAGATAGATAGATAGATAGATAGATAGATAGATAGATAGATAGATAGATAGATAGATAGATAGATAGATAGATAGATAGATAGATAGATAGATAGATAGATAGATAGATACTTTATTAATCCCGAGGGAAATTCATGTTCAAGGCTGGTTCTTTATTTAGAATAGATCAAAGGAAGAAATCTGAACAATGGACTTTTGTAATGTAAGATAGAGGATAAAAACAGACACGTAACTTGCTGTGAAAAAGGGAGTTGGCTTCCTGAGGTGGTTCATTCATCAGGCTTTTTGGACAGTGTCATGGGACCTTTTGTAATGTTTAATTTGAGGATTATGATGCTGAAGAGACCACACTCTTCCGCCTGCAGTTAAATTAGGGTTGTTGTTATTTTGGTAGCTAAGAAGGCTAATCATGACAGGTGGATGGATGGAAGCAGCTAGCGGTGGTCACAGCTAGGACACTGCTCCTAGCATTGTCCTGTATTACGCAATAGACGTTCACTTACTGATTATGAGCTTTGATGGCCTAAAGGCCAGTTTGCAGTCACCCGAAAAAAATAAGAACATTACAAGAAGAACATCAACGAACCATATGGCAAATTATTTTCCAAAGAATGAAGTGGGAAGAGATATCCCTCTATCAGACGGAATTCCCTCTCTCACACCTCTGCTGCTAGACCAGTGAACATGTCATTGGTAAGGATTAAGGTTGTTCCCCCTGAAACATGCTAGGTCATCCCGCCCCCTCTCTTGCCACTAAACGGATGTACCTGAACAGTTCCCTTAGTCTCACAAATAACGGTCATTTGGAGCCCCCATCCCAGGCATTAACCCCCCCCCCCCGTCCCGTCCCGTCCCGTCCCGTCCCGTCCCGTCCCCCGTTCCAGGCGTTCCCCCCCGTCCATGGCGTCCCCCCGTCCCCCCCCTCCCAGGCGTTCCCCCGGTCCCAGGTGTTCAACAGTGGGATGAGAGCGCTGGGGAGGAGGAGAGTGAGTGGGGGTAGAGGCCAGGGCGGCCCGCCAGCAGAGCAGCAGGGCTTGGGGGGGGGGGGGGGGGGGGGGGGGTAATTGGGAGGCAGCTTTGAGGTTGGCTGAAGCGCGTTGACAGAAATTGGTGGGATTGTAAGGAGAAACTACCAAGTCAGAGCTTTGAACAACAACAAAGCCCACACCACACCCGTCGCTTGAAGATGATTATCCTGAGAAAAGGCAGAAAATAAACTATCCACTTTACACAGTGCAGTGGATAGTTTGCTTGTGCCTCAGCAGGGCTCCACCACTCGGATGGGTTTCAGCACGCAGAAGACTGGAATACTGCTACCCTCATTAATTGATGAATTCATGCCTTTTCTTAGTTGCTGTCGCTGCAGCGCATTTACTGTGGCAGGCTTACAGATCAGGTGATTCATGAAATCTAAAGTGCATCGGCTTATATAGCTACATCTAGTGCCTGATCTTTCAAGTCATGCTCAAAATATATAAAACCCAACGTTATACTTAACACACACACACACACACACACACGTATGCACACACACGCACACACACAATGGCCTTTGGGCCTATTATTAGAAACACAGTTTCATGTGGTCGTGTATGTAACTACTATATCAACTATAAAAACCAAAATGTTTACTTTTCAATCCACTTCAAGCGCAGGGGAGAACAGAGAGGAGGTAAGCTGCCATGAAGCAGAGCACTGAGGTAAGCAAACAGAGAGCAGATGACATGGTCTCCTGGAGGTCTCCAGAGTGAGCCACTGTCACAGGAGGGGGAGAGGAATGACCTGCCATTGGAACCACATCCTGTCCATAAGAT
Organism: Gadus chalcogrammus; assembly: GCF_026213295.1. NCBI lineage: Eukaryota > Metazoa > Chordata > Actinopteri > Gadiformes > Gadidae > Gadus > Gadus chalcogrammus. The sequence goes on along the minus strand of NC_079433.1, from coordinate 17,082,601 downwards.
GTATGTTTACAATGACATCACGTCCAAAGCCTCTGGGCTCTGTCCCGGGGAGTTCAGCGCTGTGTTGAGCAGCGTGGTCGGCTCTCCTGCTGGCCCGCTTCTGGTTCACATCGGTCAACCCCAGCTGTCAAATCTGTCCTCTGTTTCTGACCCATGGCTACAGCACGCTAGCACACACACGCACACACATACACAGGCAGGCACACACACACACACACACACACACACACACACACACACACACACACACACACACACACACACACACACACACACACACACACACACGCACACACACAGGCACACACACAGGCACACACATAGACACACACAGGCACACACATACACACACAGAGACACACACACAGATACATATGTTCAAAAAAGGTGTTCCTGCCATCCTCACATCATTATTTCTTCGGAACGTCGTGGAGCAGTTCTCCTGAATGAGCGGTCCTAACGGGAATGTTGTGGAGCAGTGCTCCTGAATCTGAGCAGTCCTAATGGGAATGCAGGGTTATATGGAGCAGTTCCCCTGACCGTGAGCGGTCCTAACCGGAACGTTGTGGGAGCATGGAGCAGTACTCCTGACTGCGGAGGGAACATGACAGTGAGATGTCTTCTTGCAGAGCAGTGCTGACCTACTAATACTGTAACTATACAAATCCCAATAAATCCCAACACCACCTGGGGTCATGTAGGGACTGCCCATTTCCCTCATGAGCACCAATTGTGTGCCTCTTTCACCACTATGCGTGTTCCGGTTGTTGGATTTCAATACGTTTTGGTTAGCTGTGTTCTGCTCCGGGTGGCTGAGCAAAGAGCCACTTCTCTTTGTGCAGAAAGCAGGACTTCCAGACGCCAGTTACACACTATTCTTAGCTCCTCTGGCATCTGTAGGTGAATAGGATTCTTCAAAGCAGACATTGGACCTATAACCTCATCCATTCCCTCTTTGAGCCACTACCATTGCCTCCCCTAAGGCTTTGCTTGAAATGTGGATTTTTCAGACCCCTTGACAATGGCTGTGATGCTAGTTGTATTAGGGAAAAAACACCAAATAATAAAATGATGCACAGTGTTGCTCACAGCCAAACGTAATGAAGCAAATCTCCTAGTATTTATCAAAGTTGACTTCTCTCTAAGGTGAATTCAGCATAATTTTAATGAAATTTAATTTTGTACTCAATGTGTTGATTAATTAAAAGTAAACCATTAGATGTTAATTTATGCTCTAATTAAATCGTCCTTCCTCGAAAATAATTGCAGGCATCAGAATCACAAAATGCTCTTCATCATATACTGCTACATCAAAATACAAATAGTACTAAAAGTAGGGTGTTGTTCAATGTCTAGGGCCAAAGCCCTAATGACCTAAGCCTTAATGAATGTTTTCTGCTTTATAAGCATAGGTGGAGAGCTTAGTGTTAAACTTTAGCTGTTGTCACAAAGAAAGTCCCACTATAACAATCTCCATCTAACCCCATTTAAGACGTTTTAAAAATGAATGTGTCACCTAATTGGAATAATTGTAGTTGTTTTCTATTTGATTAAAGAAATGCCTGGGGACTGGGCTGTTAATATTCTTGTATGAAGTGAATGAAATCACAACCCCCACACATGCATCATCTTACCATGGCCCCTATACATACTGTGCTTATTAATTCCCCTGACTAATTAGTAATTAATTCATTCATTAATACCCTGTTTGGCAATGCCTCCAGATCATAATTAGATCTTAAAGATGTTGTATAAAGGAAAAGTATATACCGTAAAGTAATGAAAACTAATTTTGAGGCATGAAGACGGTTTCTAGTAGTGTACTTTAAACCGTATACCTCCACCATGGACACGGCATCGGCCTTTGGCCGTGCGTCTACGGCGCCGCCATGTTGGGGAGGCACAGAGCGGCCTGTGGACGTTGAGTTGGCCGTACGTCTACGGTGCCGCCATATTGGGGAGGCACAGAGCGGCCTGTGGACATTACGTTGGCCGCGCGTCTACGTTGCGCCATGTTGGGGAGGCACAGAGCGGCCCGTGGCACTCAGTAACTCGGGGAGCTGCATCTATTCTTGATGGAGGGCACTCCACCTTTGATGTACCAGGACTCAGGTAGTGGAGCTGTGATACAGGTCTACTCCCCACGGCCTCCAGCACAAGCTGAACCAGAGTTAGGGGTATGAGCCTGAGTGGTGACCTGTGACCAGTGTCTACTGCTGGTTAGGCAATGTTTTGGGAAAAGAGATTTGATGTAGTTATTCAATTTGATTTGAATTGTATAGCCCTTAATGATTGTTCTGATGACAGTCTCAAAGAGGCTGAACAGGCCATATATTAATGACAATCAGTGCAATCGGTCAGCAGTTGATACTGTCTACAGTGTGTTGCTTGTGGTTCACTCACCCATAGCTTTTACAGACCGTATCTACTGTTCACAAGGACAAAAGGACACTATCAATATCACCTGGGGAACTAAGGAGCGCTTTTTCAGTGCTGCATCAATTCTCTGAGCAGCCTCATTGATGTTTCATTAGCGGATTGATTGGGAAAGTTATAGTCCGTTGTCACAAGTTATACAATGTTGTCATACAACTGTATCTTCACATCTTTTCAAAGCTATCGTAATGGCATCGCAAGGTACCATGCATCACAACGTGGCCCACATACAGCATGACAGCAGCATTTGTCAGCACTGCGTCGCCAGATGAATGGACCCCACTGCCACGAGGCTGTTCTGTTGGTCCCCCCACAGATCTGGATCCAATGACCAGACATCAGCGCGGGGACTGGATCCATCCACTGAGAGACTTTTGTTCAGGCTGAGTAGCGATGTGGTAAAGTCTCTCAGCCCTCTACCGTGTGCCATATTAAACCGTGTCCCAGAGCCAGTCAGGACTGGATTATGGACGGGCCCGGGGGGGGCCCCCAGGGGCCTCTGACCCTGAGGAGCCTGGGAGTCGTTGTGCTCCTTCGCTCCTAGTGGTCGGGGCCCCTGGGACTAAAGGTAATGGTAAATAGAGATGAACAGATAGCACTTGAACTGGTGGGCCTTTCAGCCCATCAAGGGCCCCCTGACTGCCAGGGCCCAACACCACCCAGACCACGGCCCCTCAGCTCCACCTTAACCCATACAAGGGCTCCCCACCACCTAGACCAGGGCTCCTCACCACCTAGACCAGGGCCCCTCACCACCTAGACCAGGGCTCCTCACCACCTAGACCAGGGCCCCTAAGCTCCAGTATAACTTAGACCAGGGCCCCTCACCACCCGGACCAGGGCCCCTCAACTCCACCTTAACCCATACAAGGGCTCCCCACCACCTAGACCAGGGCCCCTCACCACCCAGACCAGGGCCCCTCACCACCCAGACCAGGGCCCCTCACCACCTAGACCAGGGCCCCTCACCACCTAGACCAGGGCCCCTCACCACCTAGACCAGGGCCCCTCACCACCTAGACCAGGAACCCTCACCACCTAGACCAGGAACCCTCACCACCCGGACCAGGGCCCCTCAACACCTAGACCAGGGCCCCTCACCACCTAGACCAGGGCCCCTCACCACCTAGACCAGGAACCCTCACCACCCGGACCAGGGCCCCTCAACACCTAGACCAGGGCCCCTCACCACCTAGACCAGGGCCCCTCACCACCTAGACAGGGGCCCCTCACCACCCGGACCAGGGCCCCTCACCACCCAGACCAGGGCCCCTCACCACCTAGACCAGGGCCCCTCAGCTCCACCTCAACCCAAACCAGGGCCACATACTACCCAGACCAGGGAGGGCCCCTCAGCAGCTCTCCCTCATCCTATACCAGGGACCCCAATAAACCCCACAGGGACCCTTAGACTCACCTTACACTCCTAAAGGGTGATCCAGTAGATCCAGAGGGTCCTACCAGGGGATCCACTAGATCCAGTAGATCTAGAGGGTCTGCTCCTACATGGTGATCCACTAAATCCAGTAGATCCAGAGGGTCTGCTCCTACATGGTGATCCACTAAATCCAGTAGATCCAGAGGGTCTGCTCCTACATGGTGATCCACTAAATCCAGTAGATCCAGAGGGTCTAATCATACCAGGTGATCCAGTAGGTCGTATAATTTAAATTGAAATAAAAAGGATATAGATATAACATTATATATAGATTTTTAGATTTAGTGCAGATCATTGTAAACTTTACTTTATATATAGGAAGATAAGGAATATTTGTATTTAAATTATAGAACAACACAGTGACCTTACACAAGCTTCAAAAACGTTATTCAAATACAGTCGTAAAGCTTGGACACATACACACACACACACACACACACACACATCACACACAACATTAAACATTAACACACACACACAGAAACGTACACAGTTAGACACACACATACACACTTTCACACACACACACACGGAGCCGGTCATCGGCAACGCTCCTCCAACAGCCATCCATCCCCCCTGCGAGCGCAGGAGCCGGGGCGTGCAGACAGCGATAAATCAGCTCTCCATTCAGGCGGATGAGGAGTACTTCACACTCGTGCCGTGGCTCTGGACGCCCCTGCCCCCCCCCGGGTGCTCCACTCTGGCAGCCCCCGGCCCAGGCGGAGCACGGTACAGCGTGCGAGGACATGACTCACCGTGTGGGTCGACCCAGCGGGGGGGGGTCCAGGAGGAAGGAGACATCAATCCCCCTGTTCTTTAAAATGGTTCATTCAACATGGAGGCCTGTAGCCCCACGCACCCCTCAGCCAGACCTTCTCTGATGCACTGCATTCTCATTAGACTCCAGTAACGATGTCCACAGTAAGGTGGGTTATTTTGTGAAGGTGTGTTGCACACCGTGTGTTTGATGTTATTGTCGAAACGCGGCCATGTTTGGATATTATATTTAACTACTGTAAAATTCGCCGCAGTGTCCTCCCAAGGGAGCAAGGTAGCCTCCTTCAAGAGACAAAAGGCCCCTGATAACTCGCCCTTGATCATGTCTGACAACGAAACACACTCATTTTGTTAGGAGCTGTCATTCTGTGTTGACCTAGATACGAGAGGAACTGGAGCAAAAGACCCACAAGCATTTTTCTGTCTGGTTTTTTGGATGCAGCAAGTGGTGCTTTTTGTGCTTATGAGCTGTGAGTGAGCTGGGGGGGGGGGGGGGCACTGCAGGGCAGAGGGGGTCTGCTGAACCTGAGCAGCAGGCTGCAGGACGCAGGTGCACCTTACACACATGGTGTGTAACACACAAACACGCACAAATCTCACACACACACACACACACACAAATACCCAGACACACGCACACACAAACACAAACACACACAAACACACAAACAACCACACAAACACACATGCAAAAACACACATTCACAATCATACACACACACACACACACACACACACACACACACACACACACACACACACACACACACACACACACACACACACAAACACCCAAACACACACACAAACACTCACACAAACACCCAAACACACACACAAACACACACACATACACACAACCACACACACACACACACAAACACACAGCGCTTACGCAGGAAAAAAAAACGGCATAGAATACATCTGACGGTACATTATAACAGTCAGAGCCTCTGGACATAATAAAACGTTGACTTTATTAAAGCTGCTGTCGGAAAGATTCAGGAGTTGTAGAGAGAGCAGAAGGGAGCAAGATCTTACAGTAAAGTAAAAGTTTCCTAGCCGTTGAGAAGTGTTACAGTTTGCTGTTCTTCATAGGTATGATGTTTTCCCTGAACCAATCAGATTGGGGATGCCCTGATGGTCAACATTGACCCAGGACCTGTAGAGACGGCATCTATAACAAATAACACTAAAATAATCCCCCTTTAATCTTACCAACAGCAATTTCCCTAAAATGTAATCAAAACTATTACAGTTTTTCTCGATTGCTTAAGCACAATTTTCAAAACAGGGCCTGTGTTTTCAAAACACTACACACAATTAGCACAACCACACACCCAATTAGCAAAACACTACAGATCCTTTGCAAAATTAAACACTCCTGTAAAAACTATACACTTCTTTTTAAAAACCACACTTTGTTACTATATGAAACACACACGTTTCACATTACTATACTCTGTTTGCACGAGTTACACTCTGCTGTGATAAACCTAAAACACTTTTAGCACTTCTACTTCCCTATGATTAGAGTAGGCTACTATCAACAAAGTACAAATATAATGTAAATTGAAAATGAAATGAAAATGGCGTGGTTATTGACAATGTTAGCTTGGAGCTGCTTGAGTGTTATAGCATTGTTGGCCAAAACCATGTTTACTATCTCCCTCTCTTGCTGTTCTGTAAACATAGGAGGCCTTCCCCCTTGTCGTCCCTGACCCTCAATCCTATGTAGAAAAAAAACCAGTATACAATAGTACAGTAATTTCACAGGAAAAGGTAACAGAAGTGCTGATAGTGCATAGAATACAGTACTGTAAGCAGTGACTGAAACCGTGCAGATGTTTTTGATATGATGATATTTTTACAATACCTATTTTCCAGTCGAAATGTTCTCATCACACTTGCCACTATATATTGGCTTAGATTTGGCTGTACTCGCAGTCCAGCCTCCCTCAGCGTCAGGCCGTGGTTGACAACGACCAGTGTTGCGCGGATCTCATTTGTCAGATTCGGTCCTCTTTGAGCACCTTCTTGTCTTCGTCTTCGTCTTCGTCTTCGTCTTCGTCTTCCTCTTCCTCTTCCCTTCCTCCTCCTCCTCCTCCTCCTCCTCGTCTTACTCTTTCTCTGACTCTTTCCATTGTGCTTGGAGAACGCTGAACTCACCTACTGCTTTTTATAGTGCTTACACACCTGATTGTTGTGTCTGCAACTAAGCAAACAAGTGTTTGCACACCTGATGACTGTGTTGAACCAATTGGTTGGACGGTGTGGTAATTTGACAGTCAGTGCTTTGGTATTGCAAGGAAGTGACTTCATGATAGATTTTTGTGTGTAATGTATGTTAAGTGTGTTTAGTGTTTTGCAAATCACTGTGTGTATTGTTTTGCAAAAAGTGTGAAGCTGACATTGTGCTTATAGTGGTGCAGATCTGGGCTCATGTTATGATCCTTGAGTGTAAGGTTTTGATAATAGTGTCATACTTTTGATTTTAGTGTTTAAGCAATCGAAAAAAACTGTAATTGTGTGACTTTCTACTCCAGAAGGTTGACTATGAATGAGTAAGGTCAACTTACTAGTTGAGTCCACTTTTTTCTGTTGAGTCGAGCAGCCAATGATATTTGACGCTGCAAATTCGATTCTGAAGGTTTGCTTCAGATTAGTCCTGTGGAGCTTGACAAGAGAAACGGAGACGTCAAGAATAGACGACGATCACAAACCTCGGGGGACCTTCTCATTGTTCCTTCTCTGAATTAAGTGTTTTCATCAGTAGGGCGGACCACAGTTACAATAACTATCCGTAGGGCTGTGTGTTTGACTCATCTCTAACTGTTCCACTCCTGTCCTTCCAATTGTGTGACTTGAAGTGGGCTGACGGCTGGCCAGTCCGCTTCTGTCGTTCTGTTGTTTACTGTAACTAGGCAACCACCGAGTCAATGTTCTGAGCCTGACTGCATTCAAACATATCCTTCAACATTTCTAATGAGTCTAAACATCATGAATATATGATAACAGAGCTCTGGGTATGCAGCCACAGCCAGCACTACTTTGTCCTCCATGTTGTTTCCACTTTCTTCCCCAACGCACTTCTTACGGCTAACACACGCACACACACACACACACACACACACACGCACACACACACGCGCACGCACACACACACACACACACGCACACACACACACACACACACACACACACACACACACACACAAACACCACACACACCGAAAACACACACAGAGAAACGCAAACACAAACACACACACAAACACAAAAACACACACACACAAGCAGTGACACTGGCACACCCGGTGAGGGGGTCTCAGGGGGGGGGTGGGGGGGTTAGGGTCAGGGGTCAAGGAGAGCCAGTGTCAATAAAGGAGTCTTTCAGATCTTTATGAATCTGTTAATGTAGTCTGTTATTTCTCTTATGTTTTATATGCGGTTAATTACGTTTTTAAGTCGTTTTCATCTTTTCCATACAAATACTCACACACACACACACACTCACCCGAACACACACAAAATCACACACACACACACACACACACACACACACACACACACACACACACTTATACACACACACACACTTACAGACACACACACACATACACAGTCTCACACACAACCACACACACTCTCACACACACAAACACTCATACAAACTCTCTCTCACACACACACACACACACACACACACACACACACACACACACACACACACACACACACACACACACACACACACACACGCACACACACACACAAATAGACACGCAAACAAATTCACACACACGTACAAACTCCCTCACACTTTCAGACCAACACACACACACACACACATACATAAATACGCGCACACATACACACACCATCGCAAAGAAACTCACAAACTAAGATATGTGTTAACATATGGAGATTTCTAGATATGTCACTATCCCCCCCTGCCACTCCCTCCCCCCTCCCATCCCTCAGCTTATAAATAAATAACCACGTAGTGCTGCTGGGGAGCGGAGACAGATGGTTCATCAGAGAGCACCCGTACCCTGCTAAGTCCTCCCTGGTTTGGGTGCAGAACACGGCTCAGAGGCTGAGATGAAGAAGGAGAGATCAAACATCAAGTACGGCATATACATCTGCTTTCTGTACTTTTGGTTAGAGCAGATCAGATATCAGGTGTGTGTGTGTGTGTGTGTGTGTGTGGGGGGGGGGGGGGGGGTGTTTGGAGGAGAAGGAGGTCGCCCGCCCAGCATCAGAACGCTCTATGGGATGGGACCAGCAGTCATCAGTCGATAAGCTCAGTCTTAGGACTGAACCACACAGTAGACGGTAGGCTGTGGATGTCCTGTGATGACTCCTCGGTGCAAAGGCCCTGCTGCCTCAGACACCCGACGTCATCCAATGGAGAGGCTGCACCAGGACCTCTCAGCGGGCCACGCAGGACGGTCTGATCTGGGGTCCTATTGGTACAAGCAGGGCTCTGGGGAGACCGGGGGACCTGAGACCTCTGTACCCGCCTCTAAACACATTGCCATGCGGAGCGGATGAAGCTTTCAGGAGGAGTTTCTGCAGAGTCCGGTCTACACAGTATTGATTTGAACCTTGACAGGCACTTATTAACCGTTTACTATGCTAGCAGAGTTTGGGTTCACCATGAACAATCAATTACGCTGCCACAAATACCCGCCTCCAGCAACGGGATTGGTTGGTTGAATAGGAAGAGGGTGGCGAATCGTTCACTCAGACCTCAGCGTGTCTCAGACTTTAGGGGTCTAGCGTCTGCTGGGGACACCAGCGTTGGTATAACTGTGGTTTATAACACATAATAAAACCATGTCGACCTGGGTGCCTCCCGGTAGATCCATATTTTGCATAGCCCACATTGAGAGGACCAGACACAATATGCAACTGACAGGTTATTACAAGTAAGTAAGTAACAGATCTTATGTGTGATATTCAAATAGGTCTTTAATTTCCCTCGATACTGATGGGATGATGGATGTTAGAAACCACTTGTTACAGTTATTTTCACTAAAGCTGGTTTATAAACTCGCTTAGTTTATGCAAACAGGATATGGGTTTTGGATAACGTTGTTCATCAAATAGATGAAGTGATACAATCTGATTTGTTAAGACTCAAAATAATACAAGTGCTGCTAGGCCTGGCTATAGAGGCTAGGACCAGAGGCTAGGACCAGAGGCTAGGACCAGAGGCTAGGACCAGAAGCTAGGACCAGAGGCTAGGACCAGAGGCTAGGACCAGAGGCTAGGACCAGAGGACCAGAGGCTAGGACCAGAGGCTAGGAGGCTAGGAACAGAGGACCAGAGGCTAGGACCAGAGGACCAGAGGCTAGGACCAGAGGCTAGGACCAGAGGACCAGAGGCTAGGACCAGAGGACCAGAGGCTAGGACCAGAGGACCAGAGGCTAGGACCAGAGGCTAGGAGGCTAGGACCAGAGGACCAGAGGCTAGGACCAGAGGACCAGAGGCTAGGACCAGAGGACCAGAGGCTAGGACCAGAGGACCAGAGGCTCGGACCAGAGGCTAGGAGGCTAGGACCAGAGGACCAGAGGCTAGGACCAGAGGACCAGAGGCTAGGACCAGAGGACCAGAGGCTAGGACCAGAGGCTAGGACCAGAGGACCAGAGGCTAGGACCAGAGGACCAGAGGCTAGGACCAGAGGACCAGAGGCTAGGACCAGAGGCTAGGACCAGAGGCTAGGACCAGGGGACCAGAGGCTAGGACCAGAGGACCAGAGGCTAGCACCAGAGGACCAGAGGCTAGCACCAGAGGACCAGAGGACCAGAGGACCAGAGGACCAGAGGACCAGAGGACCAGAGGACCAGAGGGCCAGAGGACCAGAGGACCAGAGGCTAGGACCAGAGGCCAGAGGACCAGAGGACCAGAGGACCGGAGGACCAAAGGACCAGAGAACCAGAGGACCAGAGGCTAGGACCAGAGGACCAGAGGACCAGAGGACCAGAGGACCAGAGGACCAGAGGACCAGAGGACCAGAGGACCAGAGGACCAGAGTACCAGAGGACCAGAGGACCAGAGGCTAGGACCAGAGGACCAGAGGACCAGAGGACCAGAGGACCAGAGGACCAGAGGACCAGAGGACCAGAGGCCAGAGGACCAGAGGACCAGAGGACCAGAGGACCAGAGGACCAGAGGACCAGAGGACCAGAGGACCAGAGGCTAGGACCAGAGGCTAGGACCAGAGGCTAGGACCAGAGGACCAGAGGACCAGAGGACCAGAGGACCAGAGGACCAGAGGACCAGAGGACCAGAGGACCAGAGGACCAGAGGACCAGAGGACCAGAGGACCAGAGGACCAGAGGACCAGAGGCTAGGACCAGAGGCTAGGACCAGAGGACCAGAGGACCAGAGGACCAGAGGCTAGGACCAGAGGCTAGGACCAGAGGACCAGAGGACCAGAGGACAAGAGGACAAGAGGACCAGAGGACCAGAGGACCAGAGGCTAGGACCAGAGGCTAGGACCAGAGGACCAGAGGACCAGAGGACCAGAGGACCAGAGGACCAGAGGACCAGAGGACCAGAGGACCAGAGGACCAGAGGCTAGGACCAGAGGCTAGGACCAGAGAAATAAACAAGCATAATATTTTAAAAACATTTTCACATCCATCTGAAGCTAATTCCAATGTCTCGTGACCCCTAGTTGTGGCTCAATGTTCCCGATCGGATTACAGTCTTTAGTCTTGTCACCCTCAGGCCAATCTAATTGGCCTGCGGTTGTTTTGCACAAAAATACAAGAGAGGCCTTCCATTAATCGCTGTAGGCTGTAAATTGTAGAAACATGGGTGTCCTGGTGTCCGCCACGTTCGTCCTCATGGACTTTAAACAGGAACGCTCCCTAACAGCCCTGCACTGGGGTCAGAGCAGCAGGACCGCCTAGCGTTCCCTACCAGGACCACCTACCAGGACCACCTACCAGGACCACCTACCAGGACCACCTAACAGGACCACCTACCAGGACCACCTACCAGGACCACCTACCAGGACCACCTGGTGCAATGCCGTAATTCCGACGCCTCATTATTCCGAAGTTTTAATGTTCCGAAATGTTTCCCATTAGATCGACATTCCACTATGCTGACGGTCCTATGGAACGCAAACGGAACGCATTGGTCTGAAGTGCCGTTTTGACGATTAGTTCAAAAAGAGGTGCATTAGGCCGATGGTCCTACATGCCGAAAATACACAATCCCTGGAGTTTTATAGCCTGTCTCTCTCTCTCTCTCTCTCTCTCTCTCTCTCTCTCTCTCTCTCTCTCTCTCTCTCTCTCTCTCTCTCTCTCTCTCTCTCTCTCTCTCTCCCTCTCAGCAGGTGAATTTATGAAGCGCACTGTACACAAGGATTAATACTTTCCTCGTAAAGAAGTCAAACGAGTAAAAAACAAATCCAATTGTTATCTGTGTGTGTGTGTGTGTGTGTGTTTGTGTGTGTGTGTGTGTGTGTGTGTGTGTGTGTGTGCGCGCGCGTGTGTGTGTGTGTGTGTGTGTGTGTGCGTGCGCGTGCGTGCGTGTGCGTGTGTGTGTGTGTGTGTGTGTGTGTGTGTGTGTGTGTGTGTGTGTGTGTGTGTGTGTGTGTGTGTGTGTGTGTGTGTGAGAGAGAGTGTGTGTGTGCCCGTGTTGACAATTAGACCTCTGTTCTCTGTCCATGGTGCTGAAACACTGTGTCAAAATGAAATGAAGCGTTGTCAGTTTTCTCTCCAATATGCATTGTGAACGTGAGATGTAGGCCTAGTAGGTTGTATTTTGGTGCTTAGTGCTTAGTTTGGGAGTTAGAGAGAGAGAGAGAGAGAGAGAGAGAGAGAGAGAGAGAGAGAGAGAGAGAGAGAGAGAGAGAGACAGGCTATAAACTTCCAGGGATTGTGTATTTTCGGCATGTAGGACCGTCGGCCTAATGCGTCTCTTTTTTGACTAATCGGCAAAACTGCACTTCGGACCAATGCGTTCCGTTTTTTATTACATAGGACCGTCAGCATAGTGGCAGGTCGATCTAATGGGAAATATTTCGGAACATTAAAACGTCGGAATAATGAGGCGTCGGAATTACGGGCAGGCCCAGGACCACCTAGCACTCCTGGTACAACCTAGCGCTCCTGGGACCACCTAACGCCCCTTATCAGGACCACCTTATGCTGCCAGGACCACCTAGCTCTCTTTAACAGGACCACCTAGCGCTCCTGGGTCAACCTAGCGCTCCTGGGATCACCTAGTGCTCTCTAAACAGGACCACCAGCCCCGCCGTGAGCCAGAGCAGCAGCAGGACGAGATGCTGCTGTCATCAGAAACAGCGGACCGGCCGAGGAACGTCGGGAGCGCTTCTGGTTCTCCACGCAGGTCATTTCTCCTCACACGTCCACAGAAGTGAAGGTAAATCAGAGCAGCATTCATCCTCACACCTTATTTATTAAACCGTCAGTGTAGTGGTTTAATGGGGCTCCCCCTCTCCAAACAACACCTGGTAGATGAAGATGGAGAGGACGCGACTGCAGAGTAGTAAAAGAATATTGTAAAAAACCAAAGAACTATCAGGGAGTTTTACGAGGCGGAGCTCATAAGGAAGAGAAAGCATAGTGCATGATGGATCCTCGGACACAGATCCTAAATCATTAGGTTGGGACTCTGCCATCAGGGCCAGATCGATGTCTTTACCCTCTAAAACCTAGAGGGCTCCTCATGTCCTAACAGGCTGCTGAGGAACACACCCTGAACACTGCAATTACTAGATTTCTCTCACTCTCTCCTTGTCTCTCCTTCTCTCTCTCCCTGTGTGTGTGTGTGTGTGTGTGTGTGTGTGTGTGTGTGTGTGTGTGTGTGTGTGTGTGTGTGTGTGTGTGTGTGTGTGTGTGTGTGTGTGTGTGTGTGTGTGTGAGTGTGTGTGTGTGTGTGTGTGTGTGTGTGTGTGTGTGTGTGTGTGTGTGTGTGTGTGTGTGTGTGTGTGTGTGTGTGTGTGTGTGTGTGTGTGTGTGTGTGTGTGTGTGTGTGTGTGTGTGTGTGTGTGTGTGTGTGTGTGTGTGTGTGTGTGTGTGTGTGTGTGTGTGTGTGTGTGTGTGTGGCTGTGTGTGTGTGCGTGTGTGTGTGTGTGTGTGTGTGTGTGTGTGTGTGTGGCTGTGTGTTGTGTGTGTTTCTGTGTGTGTGTGTGTGTGTGTGTGTGTGTGTGTGTGTGTGTGTATGTGTGTGTGTGTGTGTGTGTGTTTGTGTGCTTCTCTCTCTCTCTATCTCTCTCTCTCTCTCTCTGTCTATGAATGAAGTCATTATCATGAATAATTGTAGGTTCATTACGCATATATTACACAATACACATTGTAAATTTGTTGATAAAAATTGGGTGTAGATTTTACATGACAGACATGTCATTTGACATGATTCATGTCAAATATGAAGACAACCGTTGTTTATATTAATATGTGACATTATTACCGAAACACAAGTACAAAAGCATAAATTCCTGTATTTTATTAATAAGATGCAAATAGGAAAAGATCTGAATGATTTGCCGTTTCTGTTTTTTGTAGAATCTTTATGACCCCAGGATCTCTATTTCCATCATAAGGAAATGAGGCGTCTCCTACTCCATTAATATGATAATATCGCTCACAGATACTTCTTATGCATTCAAAGGGATCTTTGCTGTCCAAAAAAATCCTTTCTCATTGCAATGTATTCAAATCATCTGAATTCCACTGAAAGACGGATACAAATATGTTTTTGCATGGTTGTGTTTTTCTGTCTTTGTTTTTTTTTCACTGACGCTTTTTCGACTCATTTTTTCCATTCGTCTCCACTGTCAATTTTTTTTGTAAGAAAGAAAACTAATCTAAGTCTGACAGAAGATCGAGCCGTTTACCGAAAACAAAGGCAGCAGTGCTCTGTGGCGAGAGGGAGGGAGGGAGGGGGGGAGGGGTCCCCAGCAGTCCGTCCCTCAAGCTCCAATCAATCAGAGCCTCCCTTTGTTCGTGCCGCCCGCGACCTGTGGCGTCTCTCCTCCAGAGACACAAGAAGGGGCTTCTCAGAACCCTCCCTCTCCGCTTGTCCTTGGTACACCGATCGCACTCCATCCGCTTTAGCAAACACTTACGCTGCTCAAATATACAACCCCGCTGGTGGGATAAATATGGAGAAATGTGAACCAATGATTTCCATATCCCAATGTCTTCTTGAAGTCATCATGCCACTCATGTGGCTACACACACACACACATACACACACAAACATGCACTCACTTAGACACACGCATCCACACGCGCACACACACACACACACACACACACACACTCAGACGCACACATACACACACACACACACACACCCACACACACACACACCCACACATACACACTCAGACACACACACACACACTCAGACACACACACACACACACATTTAGACGCACACACCCATACACACACATATACATCCAAACACACACAAACACACACAGACACACATACACACACAAACACACACACACACACACACACACATACACACACACACACACACACACACACACACACACACACACACACACACACACACACACACACACACACACACACACACACACACACCTGTGGGAGAGGTGGACAGGTGACACTGAGTGGTGGTAGCATGGCGGTGCCTGATCCGTCAGACAGAACAGTCCATTGCTATTCAGGCGGTCCTCTGCATGACGAGCGGTATAAAGGAGGTCGTAAAGGAGGAGGAGAGGAGGGCTATAATCTGAAGTAGTGGAGCCATAAAAGCCCCATGGCCGACTTGTTGTGCGTCACATCTTTTAGACCCCCGTGACTCAGGGCCCCCCCGAGCTGGCAGCAGCCATGATTTCAGGGGCTGGTTGGAGGTGGGGGGGGGGGGGGGGGGGGGGGGGGGGGGGGGCTGGGCACCAAAGGTGCGGTGTCAGCCTTTTAGAGGTGTAGTAAGAGGTGTGAAGGAATCTATTGTGACTTGAATCACCCCTAAACCCCCAGCTCACACACACACACACACACACACACACACACACACACACACACACACACACACACACACACACACACACACACACACACACACACACACACAGACAGACACACAGACGCACACACACACACACACACCGCAAACACACGCTCACACACACATACACACAGACACTCTCACACACACACACACACACACACTCACATGCACAAAAAAAGAGTCACACACACACACGCACACACATGCACAAACACACAAACACATGCGCAGACACACACATCCTTGGGGTTTGTATAAAACAGAGAGAGATGGGGTGGAGGGATGTGCAGGTGTGTGTGAGTGTGTGGGGGGAGTGTCGTACAGATGGTGACATCGACGTATCACCTCTTTGATCCCCCCTCCCCCCCATGCGTGCTAATGGTAAGCTGACGGGAAGGAGTCTCACCAGATTGGTGAGAGAGAGAGAGGGAGAGCAGAGGGGGAGAGAGATAGAGAGAGAGGGAGGAAGAGGTAAACACAATGACTTATTGGACATTGTAGTACTGCAGTCGGTAAGAGCTTTA
>NC_079433.1:17056386-17058886 GCF_026213295.1 Gadus chalcogrammus | reverse complement strand
ACCTGCCTTTTAGACAGCCTGTTAGCCCAGACACATACACACCCACACACCCACACACCCACACACACACACACACACACACACACACACACACACACACACACACACACACACACACACACACACACAAACACATACACACACGCAAACACGAACACACGCACACACACACACACACACACAAACACAAACATGCACACACGTATCTACAAACATATACACACACCCATACATACGCAAAGACAAGGGGAGCAGGCACTTCATAGGATTGTTAAGAGGGCCAGGTTTGAAACCATAATATAAAAGCTAAATTATTAATATCATTATTATTAAATTAAACAATTTAGTTAAAAGTGAAAAAGACACAATGAAAGACCTTCAAAGCAAAACAGTTCAGAGCAGAACAATATCAGACCATATTTACCAATCCTGCCAAGACTTGAGGTGTATGTAACTGTTGTGTGTCACACAGGGGTTGTTGCATCGTTTTTTTGGATTTTGTGTGTTAACGTTTAAATGCCCTTTGACTGGTTTGGCCGACCTTGTGCGCAACAAGTTCCCCAGAGAGGCAAATACAGTTCTAAGCCATGCTACAATACAATATAGGAAACAGTAAAGTATTGAGCAGAAAAGCAAATACACTGCAAAGAACTTCAGCCACAGGTTTGAAAGGCCAGAGGATATTTCAAAGAGGAAGACAGCTAACAACAAAGCAAAGAAACGGATTAATACCTCAATTGCGTTTCTCAAACGAAAGCCTCTTTGGGTGTTAAGAACGGTGCAATACAAACCCAATGTATGAGCATTAATATCATTCTAGTCAGAAGGGGGATTAGCTGAACACCTCACTGAGTGATGTCTTTGTCCGAAGCTGAAAGGACTTCATTAACAAGGTTCTGCACAGAAACACTGATGCTCCAAATGGGTTTGCTAAGTAAAGGGGTCGAATCGACTAGACAAAACACACTTGATTTGAACTGCTGCACTCTTGCAATATGCATTGGCATCATAACAGACCGTGTTGATACTTACAGTCGGCAATGGCCCACATAATAGCTAAGCTACGCATGTGCACACACGAACAGATGCACACACAAACACAAACACTTGTTATGTCTTGTCATGTGTTTTCGACATAACACTTGTTATGTCGAAACAAACTTAACTTATGGACAAAACACTTTTATTATGAGGAGATAATTCACCACATTTACAGACGCTACACAGCAGTGTTGACGGTTTAGGTTTAATTAATTATAATTATTTATGTAGTATATATACCCTATATATACCCTTCGAACATGTGATTCTGTAGGCACAACGTCCACGTATCTCCTGAATCTACTTGATGACAAGCTATAGTGAGGTTCTGGTGGAACATATGGATTACATTTAAATGCTGTAAACTCATCTTTAAGACCCTGCTAAAGCCACTAGATACTTCTTATTTAGTGTTAGTGTAATTCTTTTTTAATTCGATGTGAATTGCTTGTGTGCATTTGACCTATAGAAATGTCTGTTCAGCACTTTAGTACAAACCTGTTTTTAGTTTTAATAGGTGCTCAATACATACAAAAACAATGACTAATATGTATATGCGATAGACCACCAAGTAAGATTTCACAAATAACATAGCAACATAAAATATGTAATTTCTTAGAAAAAAACGGATCTGGGTAATTATACCGCCAAACAATATAGTTCCTCAATACAGCAAAATGGTAGCGAAGCAGCACAGGCCAGCATTCTTTGAGATTGGCACATTAATAGCTTAAAAGGAATTGTAATTTGGTAATATTTTTGTGTTTATAGAGTGTTTTCAACGGTTTGGAGCCAAAACTGTTTTTTTGTTTTCGATGACAGTGTCTATGTCGGACCATGTACAGTTCTAAGGACTATTACCAGCTACAGAGAGAACCTGATCTGGATTTATTATGTCATTTTGTGTGATCCAGCATCCATTTGAGAGATCAAAGGCCCTCGGGGCCCGCTGCTTTTGAGCAAATCCCAAATGCAAAAACAATATCAGACGGCTCTACCTGGAACCACACCGCCTCTGATTGAGATCCCCTCTTGCTGCCCTGCCGTGGAATATTGTGTGTGTAAAAAGCTTCTGAGTCTTCTAAAAAATGCACATAAGTCTGTGTGTGTGTGTGTGTGTGTTTGCATCTCCCTTCACCTCACTGGGAGAAGACACATGATCAGTCACAGCCCCCGCCCCCCCGCCCCACACTAAGTCAAATACACACAAAGATGGCATCCTCTCTCTCTCTCTCTCTCTCTCTCTCTCTCTCTCTCTCTCTCTCTCTCTCTCTCTCTCTCTCTCTCTCTCCCATTCTGTCCTAATTTGTTCAGATGGCTCTGGTGCGTCACGCGGTACGTTTAAATGTTAAATACCTTGGGTGGAGGCCGTGTTATTCTCCACAGCATTAACCAAATGGTTCCCACCTAATGGCCGCACACAGGCCTGTTGATTCACCCGAGGAAGGAGGGTCATGGT
>NC_079433.1:17041386-17046386 GCF_026213295.1 Gadus chalcogrammus | reverse complement strand
GGAAGGGACAGATTAGCTGATCAATATTTTAGTAGAGAAAACCCAACAAAAAATGCCACTAATACTTACTATTAAGAGGTTGCCCTGGTTTTCACAAAGTAAATCCAAAGAGAGAATACCTGAATATGAAAATTGAGGAAAAGTAGGCTATAAGTGACAATTCACACGAGACGATAAATGTAAGTCCATGGGCATGAATCCCCCCCCCCCCCCCCCAACAGCCGCCATTACCAACTCTCGTCCAAAACTGTGGTAATATGGCATCTTTGGACGTTTTAATACATTTGGAGATGGCAAAGTATAGCATATATTCGAACTGTGTTTTATCAAAACAACCACGTTTTCATAGATTACCAGTACACTCCCGACAACAGGCTCTCACTCCCTACTCAACGGCTGGACGTGTACGGTCGGCAACCACTCCCTCGATTGCACCTTAACGGCCAGGAGCCAGTCAATCGCGGGGACATGCGAAATACGATAGCTAGCTAAATGCTTTGGCAGACCCAATGTCGTAGTGCTAGCCACCTGACGTAAACCATGCCTAAATGCTAAGGGCACAAGCCGTTGCACAACATAAGCCAAGGGATTTGCGATACCATTGTGAAAGCAATAGCATATTTATGGTGTTTCATGACTATTTTCCTAGCCAGGTTACCCAGCTAGTTAGCTAAATAGTTAGCTAGTGCTAGTTACAGTGCTAGATAACTCGCCTAAATGAATAAAGAAACGCTTATATTCAGTAACAGAACATCTATTCTAATGTTACCCATTAAACATGTGGACATCTAATAAATAATCGGTTTCTAGTTAACTTAAACGGATAAAAAGCTTACCAAACTCGGTCCATTTATCAGCACGAGGTCTGCTGGTTCAGGAATGAAAGAGTGGCTTCAGGTGGATCCAATGAATTCCAGTGAAACGGTTAAATAGACTTAATGTGAATAAATCAGATTTAATTTCCTATTGAACTGGTTTATGTTGTATTTAATGAATATGGATGAATATAATATATGATGTATTTACTTTAAACAGGTTTAATTTAAATGTTAAGCTTAAAGTTTATTATGGCAAAAAATCATTTTTTTGAGTGTACTCGTGTGTGTGTGTGTGTGTGTGTGTGTTCTTTTTACGTGTTTTTTTACATGTGCAAGCACCTCACCGCGCATGCTCACGCCTGTGTGCGTGTGCATGCGCGGTGAGGTGTGAGTGTGAGCCCCTCTGGACCCCGGACGTGTGCGAGGGTCTGCCGTTGGGCTCCAACGCAGAATGTGGAAGAGAGAGCATCCACAAGCAATCTGCCAGGACGCCTCCCCATCTCAGTGTTCATCAATACACAATCTCCCCTCAGATTCCTCAGTGTGCGTGTGTGTGTGTGTGTGTGTATGTGTGTGTGTGTGTGTGCGTGCGTGTGTGCGTGTGTGTGTGCGTGCGTGCGTGTGTGTGTGTGTGTGTGTGTGTAGTCTCTTAAAGCCATTGGTATTCCGCAGCCCGGAGCCATTAATGGCTAAACAGATCCCATCATGTTTGCATTAGCGCACCGGAGGCCCCGCTCCCCGGGGGGCCGCACGCTGACGCTCCCCTCTCAGGCAGCCAGGGTTCAGTCCAGCGCCCACACACCCTGCAGCCCGGCAGCGCGGCGGAGCATCCCTCGCCTGCAGCCACAGCTGACACCTCCACTCCACATTGACCCCTCTTCCATGGAAACACCACCTGGACCAGAGGAGCCTCTGACCCCCCCTCCATGGTCCCGGACCAGAGGAGCCTCGACCCCCCTCCATGGTCCTGGACCAGAGGAGCCTCAGACCCCCCCTCCATGGTCCTTGACCAGAGGAGCCTCAGACCCCCCCTCCATGGTCCTGGACCAGAGGAGCTTCTGACCTCTTCTTTAGGGCCTCAGACCCCCCTCTACATGGTCCTGGACCAGAGGAGCTTCTGACCTCTTCTTTAGGGCCTCAGACCCCCCCCCTCCATGGTCCTGGATCAGAGGAGCTTCTGACCTCTTCTTTAGGGCCTCAGACCCCCCTCTACATGGTCCTGGACCAGAGGAGCTTCTGACCTCCTCTTTAGGGCCTCAGACCCCCCCCTACATGGTCCTGGACCAGAGGAGCTTCTGACCTCTTCTTTAGGGCCTCAGACCCCCCCCTACATGGTCCTGGACCAGAGGAGCTTCTGACCTCTTCTTTAGAGCCTCAGACCCCCCCTCCATGGTCCTGGACCAGAGGAGCTTCTGACCTCTTCTTTAGGGCCTCAGACCCCCCCCCTCCATCGACCTGGACCAGAGGAGCTTCTGACATTACATTGCTTATCTAATGCCAACATTTAATGTCCATAGAGGTTTGTTGTATTCAGTTGGGATTATATCTTGGTTCTGACTGAGGTAAGAATAGCAAACTCTGTAATCTCACTACTTCAATCGTTTCCTTCTTTATTATTTTACCTGCTCCTACCAATCTTCTCTGATCTTCATTGCATATGTTTAATGATAAAGGTCCACAGAGACAGACAGGAATGAGATTCAGAGTTCCTCCTCTATTCTGGATACCAAAGCCTGAAAAAGAAGCTGTGAATAATTCAAGTCTATAAATTATTCATTTTAGGGATTTATACTATAAGAAATCAAAGAATCAGTGCTTTCTGCACTTAAAATCGAGCTCCTTCGCAAACCATTGTCTTTTTGTGTCATTATAATTAATTAGGTGCACATTACCACATGCCAAGAGGATATTTTCGCCATAAGAAATCAATGTAATACTTGTTCTGGTACAGTGATGATTTACAGTGAGCTGGCCATTATAGTGAAACCCTAAACCCTGACAGGGCAAAACAGGACCCTGACACCAATCACCTTGAATCATCCCACCTATAAAACGGATACTTGCTCAAGAAATCAATAATCTGCGCAAAATAAAATCGACAAACATTTATTTTATAGATAGAACAATTATTTTATTGGCTTCTTGATTCTATGTTTGGTAACAACGTGCAGCGTAGAGAAATAACAGTCCGTGGAATGCTCCAGTCGACCAATCAGAATCGAGTATTACTGTGTGTTCTTACCAAAAGCAAAGTGAATTGGCCGGGGGCACAAATTCTTATCCCGTGCATGACGCAAATTCGTCTCATTGGAAGTGTTTGCTCGGGTTTAAATATTATATATATAAAATAGGTATAGAAACAGAATATATGTTAAATATGTATACAACTTTTGCGCTCATTTTGCTTGTTGCTGAATCGTCATCTAGCCTGGCATCGTCAGACGAATTGCAAACTGCATTTATGTCCTACTGGGCAGAGATATCTTCGTATTGGAGGGGAGCCAGACCTTATCTGCAGAGAAAATTAAACATGAGCTTGCAAGATTCTTCTTATTCCAAAGCTAATCGCTTTCCTGATTGGTTCCGGGAATCCATCCTTCCTGTCAATCCTGGGTGGTTGAAATCCAAAGCTACTTAAGGGTAGGAACTTAGGGCGGGAGAGAGAACAAAGGGAAGGGACCTTTACTTTGAGTTGTTCAGTTTCAATTTCTTGCTCTCCTCTGCTATTTTCTGCTCTCACTCTCTAAAACTCAGATCAAGCCTGCATCAGCTTTAATGAGTGCAGCTACTGTGGGAAAAGGAGGAGCTCCATCCTGTCATTAACCTTGTAGGACCACTGGTGTAGAAATTCCTGTAACCGCTAGTGAAAAAGTGTAAAGGCAAGCACAAGCCGTTTAGTAGTAATGCATGGGGTGCAGTGTTGGTCAAATATTTGTCTGAGCTTACACCCCACATTTTTCTTTTATGGCAAAAAGCCTAGCTTGTTGGCAGTCCTGTTGAAACCTCAACAAGGTATTTACTCGCTGCTCTGGTTGCTGTGTCAGCACTAACGTGAAGTTGTCCTACTTACTCCCAGCAGGGGAAACAAAAACACCCCACAAAATGAAAGTTTCCTCCGGCCTCTGTCACATCTCATCGCCTACTCCAGCATCACACACACTCTCGGCTAACGTGTGAAATGGTGTGTGCTGGATGTACGTTTATATGTGTGTCCTTCCATGCGTGTGCGGGCACATTACCGCCCGTGTGTGTCCCTGGCTGATACAACCAGATATGTTTGAGGTCGTGCATCTTCCTCTTGCCTCGTTGACCTTGTTGTGCGGTGTCTCTCTGCGCTCCGCTCTCAGGATGATCTGATTGGACAGTGAGGGCCTCCGTGCTTGCTTATTGGTTGTTTTGCTCCAGGGGGTTTTGCTGTTTTTCTCGCCTCTGATGTTGTCGTTCCCCTGAATTATGTAGATATTGTGTACGTTTCACAATAGTAATGCATTTTCCGTGTAATTCTCGGCGTAGCACATGGTAAATCCTTTCCTCTGCCCGAGCTTGTTTCGTTAACCCACCCTCGAGTGCGTTCTGCATATCAAGTGCGTGAGTCCGACAAGGACGACTGGAGGCGAGGATGGACCCTCCCCCGGGGACCAGCTCCTCTAAGGACACCCAGGCCACGGCTGGGAGCGTGGTGGACGTGGTTCTCACCCTCGTGCCACGCAGACGACTGCAATGACAATGAGCCCAGAAACAGTCCCAGCGTCTCGTCATACAGTTCAATTGCCTGCCGCATTGTTGTCCTTGGCTCAGCAGAACATGAGTCCCAGTCATCAGATTTAAATGCAAGTACATTTCTCACTTAACAAAAATAACGGAGCTGTAACAATGTTTAGTGGTGCTTATAAGTATAGGTCATACTGACATAATAACAAATTCACAAATAAACATCAATTAACCAGTAAACCCCCATTCTGCATTAAAACAGAGTGCAAATGTAGTCAGTTCTCTAGTGGGAGTCACGAGTCAATCAGACTGGAGTGGTGAACCACTACTTAGTTGTGTTCATGTCCACAGGAGACGCTGACTGAGTGCAAAATATAAAACCTTTAGTGTGAATAAATATCCAAAGAAGCAACTAGAATCTGTCCTTCTAAAGACTTTAAAGAAACAAGAAGCAGAAAAGCCAAGTTGTCT
>NC_079433.1:17031386-17036386 GCF_026213295.1 Gadus chalcogrammus | reverse complement strand
AATATAAATAGGGCCTTTTGGGAGCCCCAAAAGGCCCTCTATGGGGCCCGGGGCTCCAGGCAAATGCCTGGTTCGCCTAATAGTACGGCCCGCCTCTTACACCCTCAGACAGCAAGTCACCCCAGTATGGACAACTCTGGATTTTTATTGCGAAAGCGTGTCAGAAAGTGTTTTAAAAGTGAGAGTAAGAGCTCTTAAAGGAAGAGTTCAAGAGGTAGCGCTGGTCCTGGCTGGGCGAGGGTCCTAACCCTACTAGCCAACATGTTACCAGTGGATCCAGAGTCTATCCAGAGCTGCGGTTACTCTGGATAAAAAGCACTATAACGTTTACATTTGTCAATTAGAAAACTAATTATTTTATGATTTAGTATGAATATAGAAGCGACTCATTGAAAGCGTTTTGAGAACGTGAACGTATTCTGCTTTTCATCCTGAGAAACGGCAGCTTTACTTGTATTAGTTCTCAGTCTTGGCGTCTGAAAGATGGCGGCGACGGTTCATGTGTCTGCTGTAGCCTCGCTGCTGATCAGACTCCTTCCAGGTGTGAAGCTCCTCCCCTCAGGGGCACAGCTCTCCATGCTGCCGCTCTGGGACCTGCTGCCCCCTGCTGTCCCGGAGTGCTAATAATCCATGTGCAGACAAAATAAATACATGTTCAAAATATCAAATAAGAAGAATATCAAATCAGTGTTCATAAGAAAGGCTGCTCAATATACTATTTAAACACTTTTCCTTGCCCAGTTACTTTAAACATTTCTGTTAATCTTTACTTTCAACTTGTGCTTTCAAATTCTCTTCAACAGAGAACTGGAAAACTGCTGGCAAGAGAGCACAGGGGTTCCCCGTCCACCATACCAGGACAGAAGGCTGAACAAACCAAATCAACCCAGTTACAAACCAAACCTTAAACCCACCATCTCCTACACAATGCGAGCCTCTGGTTCTTCCCCTCTGTGGATGTTGTGCCTCCGGTCTTCACAGCCACAAAACGTTGCTGTGGTTTCAAATCAGCATAATGAGGCCCACAATTATCCCCTCATCAACGTGATCATGACGCTGAGATCAAAGGGATGTCTATAATGGATAATGTAATTAATGATTGATTACTAATTATTATTAATTGCCACCTCCACCTAGAAAAATGTACAATGTTCTCGCGCATGGAGCTATTGAGCTATCAGACTCAAAACTCTCTTCTAACTGTTAATTAGGGAATAAGAAATGAACTGCCTCATTGACATCTACACAAGAACACCACCTTCTTTCTTTGAGATTGCTTCACCGTCTTCTTTGTCTCCATCGCTATTCACTTCAACTTTTCTCTCTCTTGCTTCCCTCTGTGGCTGTCTCTCCCCGGTCTCTCTGTCTCTCCCTCTGTTTATTTCTATTTACAACACAAAAACGGCTTTTAATGATGCCTCAAGGTTGTGGCGATAACAAGGGGATGGGAGGCGGTTGGTACTGCACACGGCGCACAGAGTGACAGGACCGGGAGAACAAAGGAAGAACAGAACCGCACAAGAAAGGCTCCACAAGGAACCGAAAGAGGAGCTGTCAGCTCGGGCCGGATCTGCTTCGGCACGGGGCTGCGGCTCGGAGTCGCTGACAGAAGCGCCCGACAGTGACTCGTGTTTGTCTCGTGCACAGATCTATCAGAAGGCGTGTGTTTACATGAACCCAAAGGCAGGGCCTAATGACGACGCCTCTGACAGCACGCTGCGCGCTGTGCGCAAAGATCAGTGGCCTTCGTTGGGTTAAAAATAGAAAATGTGTACTTGATGCTATTTCTGAAATGTTCTTTTTTTTATAATTGAACAATGATCTGCCGATCTGCAAGTGTTGATCTGCACTCCCTATGGAGTGTGTTTGTGTGTGTGCGTGTGTGAGTGTTTGTGTGTAAGTGCATGCCTGTGTTCATGCCTGCCTGCCTGCCTGCGTCCGTGCACGTGTGCGCGCGTGTGTGTTTGTGCGTTGTTCGCACGCGGGCCTGTGTGTGATTACAGGAATCGTCGTATCCCAGTATATCTCATTACAGCTTCCACAGTCGAGCTCGAGGCTAAATCCATCACTGCTGGCTCTAGTTGTTCCATCGCTGCAATATAGCCGGCAGGCTCTGAGTACAGTTAGCAGCAAACACACCTCCCCCCTCCGTCCTCCATGATCCTCCTCCTCATCCATCATGCTCCTGATTGGTGGTTGTCAGTTGGCATTATGGAAAACGGCGGTGAGCCCGACGGGATGAACAGAGGAGGCTGCTGGGCGTGGCAGAGCAGCCTGCAGAGCTGCTGGAGCATAGGAGCGCCCTGAGCTGGGCCGGGCCCCTGATGGAGCTACACCGGGGCCCCTGGTGGAGCTACACCGGGGCCCCTGGTGGAGCTACACCAGGGCTCCTGGTGAAGATACACCGGGGCTCCTGGTGGAGCTACACCGGGGCCCCTGGTGGAGCTACACCGGGGCCCCTGGTGGAGCTACACCGGGGCCCCTGGTGGAGCTACACCGGGGCCCCTGGTGGAGCTACACCAGGGCTCCATGCCGACCGCAGGCCTTCTGGAAGGCCTTGGTTGGTTGGATTGGGTGTGGTTCATTATGGATGATGGTGCATGATAGATGCTGTCCAGGGAGCAGGATAGGTATTCTACTGAGATTAACCTACGTCAGTAGAAGTATTATACTGAAGATTAACCTACATCAGTAGAAGTATTCTACTGAGATTAACCTCTGGTCAGTAGAAGTATTCTACTGAATATTAACCTACGTTAGTAGAAGTATTCTACGGAGATTAACCTCTGGTCAGTAGAAGTATTCTACTGAATATTAACCTCTGGTCATTAGAAGTATTCTACTGAGGAGCTGTGGAAAGCACAGTATGCACAATGCGCCACACAATCTTTCTCTTTGGCAAGAAGGAAAATAAACTCACAAGCGTAATTGCAAAGTCAGTCACAGTAATCGATGTTGACCATACTCCAGATAGCCTACTAGTGACACTGTCACCTTTACTCTGCGTTAGGAGATACATAGACTAGTTCCGTTGTTGCATCAAAGTCACTAAAGGGTAAAGGCATTTGACCATGGTATAGTTTATGATTTTATAGGGGATTAATTGACAAGTAGATGAGCCCACACACACACCTCCTGTTCTATAGAATACTACACACACACACACACACACACACACACACACACACACACACACACACACAAACACACACACACACACACACACACACACACACAAACACACACACACACACACACACACACACACACAACTACTGTTCTATAGACTACTGAAGATCAACCCTCAAATCTCAACACACACACAAACACACACCTACAGTTCTATAGAATACTAGTCCCCAAACACACAGATGCACACAAACACACACGTACAGTCGTACACACAAACACACACACACACACAAGCATGTCCTAACATTGCGACCCCATTGGACAGTGTACATGCGTCCCTGGCAGCCTGCTCCTGGTCAGCAGGACATCCAGTGGTATAGTCATGTGGAGATGCACTGGTGAAACGGGCAGCAGGTAGAAATATGTGGATGCCCAAGCCTCCTTTACCGTTTGGGAAGCGTCTCTCACCAAGCTGGTTCCAGGGCTACACCATCTACCCAAAGACAGCTCTGTTCATGCTAATCTACGACAAGATGGTCCATGGCACATCTCTGCCTCTGTGGCAGACGGTGGGCTCAGAGATGTCAGCCCAGTGGTCCGCTAGGCGCTGCTAGGCGCTGCTAGGCGCTGCTAGGCGCTGTTAGGCGCTGCTAGGCGCTGCTAGGCGCTGTTAGGCGCTGCTAGGCGCTGCTAGGCGCTGCAGCTGCTTCATGTTGTTATTCTCCTCACTTTGGGGAAGGTTAACCGGAGTTCACAGCTGCGGTCGACTAACGCTACAATCATGATCCACTCTCCACTGGTAAAGTACAGGCCCACACGCAGGGGCCACTCATGATTGGCTGCTGAGATTGGAGTCATCAGGACAGGGCACCCCTCAAGCAAGTAGCTTTGTTCATTATAAGAAGGGGGAATTGGATCCTGATCGTTTCATGTTTCATGTTGCTGGTATTGAACTGCCCTGTTTTTACTGACGCTTTTCTGCATCAGTGCAAATGAGCTGAAATAAATAGTGTGAATTGGTTCGGGAGAAGTTTATCCCTCTGTTTGATAGACTCCCGATGTGCACACACACACACACACACACACACACACACACACACACACACACACACACACACACACACACACACACACACACACACACACACACGCACACACACACAAACACCCACAAACACTTCCTTCATTCTATCCACGCAGCCAGTGACAAGTAGACAATTGCCAATTGCGATCTGAAGTTCCCCGCAGCAGGACGGAGTATGTTACTTCACACACAGCTCGGCTACAGTCTGCTCGCGGGATTCATGCGCCACCGTAGCCAGCGAGTCAAGATGAATATCTGACAATATGCCGTAATAGAAACTAATTGGACGGTGTCGGAGAAGACTTCTGAATGAGACGTTCTGGTTCCCATGTTTACACGTCCAGACCGTCATCAGCCCAGGCGTCTGGTCTCCGTGATGAGATCTTTGAGACGTATGTTACGCCAAACACTTCTCAAAAGAGAGAAAACATCAAAATGGGAGAACAGTTATCAAAGTATTTTTTCTCTCTCGCAACTTCTCTCTTCCAGAAAGTTGGATAATTGGGATGCGGAGGTGCTTTTTAACCCCCCACACACACACACACACACACACACACACACTCCATCTAAAGCACCCCCCGTTTCTATCCAGACACTCTGATCTTCCGTGAAATAATGATGAAGGATGAGACGAGTCGCCCCCAAGGATTCACTTTACCTAAACATTGTTTACAAACCAAAACGCCATTCCAAAATGTATCGCGGCGAGCAGCACGGGAAGGATGAGACAGGAGCCCAGGTATAGCAGTACGATGCAGATCCGCGCCCCATACACCGCACCACT
>NC_079433.1:17012411-17021286 GCF_026213295.1 Gadus chalcogrammus | reverse complement strand
AGAGAGAGAGGAGAGAGAGAGGAGAGAGAGAGGGAGAGAGAGAGAGAGAGATGAGAGAGGAGAGGGAGAGAGAGAGAGAGAGAGAGAGAGGAGAGAGAGAGAGGAGAGCGAGAGAGGGGAGAGAGGAGAGCGCGAGAGGGGAGGGAGAGAGGAGAGAGAGAGGGAGAGGGAGAGAGAGAGAGAGAGAGGAGAGAGAGAGAGAGAGAGAGAGAGAGAGAGAGAGAGAGAGAGAGAGACAGAAAGAGAGAGAGGCTCTGTGAGTGATTCTCCGGCCTCGGGGAATGGGTGGCTTGCTAGCTGTTAGAGGCGAACCCTCAGTGGAGAAATAACTTGACATTACTGCGACATTGTGCATCGAGTCCCTGGCAGGCACTCGTACAGGGCTTGCACAAGAAGGAGGTAGGAGGCACACACAGACAGACAGACACACACACACACTCCTTTCTCACTCTGCATCTCATTCCTCTGGGAACCGCCACCAACAACAACCAACAATTCTTGATCAGTTCTCCATCGCTTCTGGTTTTAAAATGTCAGCTGGCTTTCCCCTGTTTTTAATGAACAGGAGAGAGGATATTAAGATGAAGGCCGCTCTCTCCTCCTGAATGTCAGAGTCAGTGTGTTGAGGCTGCTGCCTCGAATCGTCGAAATATATAGATCACACACACACCCACACAAACACAGACACACACACACACACACACACAAACACAGTCTTGCACACACAATCCACAGGATCTCTCCCAGCCTTCATCTGCATCCAGCGGCGCGATAGCGCAGTCCGATCACAGTACTTTACTCATCACCATGACTGATCCATCAAGGACCTTTACCCTTTGGTGCAAACTAACGGGAGTGTGACCCACTGAGCCCTGAAGAACCCATTCAGGTGACCTTCATAATGATACACCTTCCAAACACACACCAGAAGCATGTGCTTGGCAGGACCTACGTGTCACTGATGGGTGAGCAGCAGGAGATGAAGGACTCAAAAGCATGACTCAGGAGGCAGAAGTCTGTGTAGAGAGAACTGTCTTTACTAGCAGATAGGTCGGTAGACTGGAAATCAGTAGATCAGGCAAACAATCCAGCAGGGAGAAGGCAAGGCGTAGTCGCTCGGTACATGGGGAATTAGTTGTAGATCAATTAAACAATCCGGCAGGGGGAGGGCAAAGGCGGGAGTAAACGGGGAGAATCACAAAACATAAATATCACAACGAAAATGCTGGGACACTTGATACAAAGAACCAAGACGAACTTGCATAGGAATGGAAACACGCTGACTAAATACACTAGAAGGGGGATGTTGATGAGGGATAGGTTAAAACAATTAAGGTGAGTGAGGACAAGTGAGAACAGGGAGTGAAACAATCAATGGAGTGGGGCGAAATGTGACAGCACAGCATCTTGACATATATGGGTCACAACCACTGAGGCTCTAAAGCAAATGAACACATTGACACAAAATACAGCAGCACACCTGCAAACCCACACACACCTACATACAAACACAGTGGGAAGGATTCAGACAGCAGATAGGACCCAGATTTGTCTGTGAGCATCAACAGTGTGTGAGGTATCCTGTTCTTCCAGACAAAATAAATAAGCCCCACATAGACTCGGAGGTGTTGAGGTGTAGGCTATTACCGGCTGAATCCGGTCAGCTCTTCTCCCTCTTACTACCAAAAGACAGCTTCTCGCAGGGGAGCTCTGGACGCCTGGTGATGGCCTCCGGAGCCAGAAGAATGAGAAGAAGAGAGTGAAACAACCGCGACGAGGAGAAGTAACTCACTTTTGGATTAATAACTCGCCCGAGCATAATCAAGGCGTCTAGAGACGTCTCCCTCGGACGTCCCCACTCTCCCCTCCCCAGCGTCCACCGTCCCAGCTGCTGTCTCCTGCCGCGCTCCGTGGGGGACATGGGGAACAAGGCGGATCCCAGCCCACCAACGCTCACGCTTCAATTGTTTCAAATCAGTGTCAAGCGATGTCACTTCTGACTCAGAGAACACAGGTCACATCTCCTGGCACCAATTTGAGCCAATCAGAAGCGGAGATGGAAATGGCCTGTGCCCCACCAGAGCCATGTAGGTGTCAACATGTATAGTATAGCACGCACATTTCCTTTAGGGTCGAGGGGATCATCAACCTTAATCACTGCCATGGCTAATAATTCTAACTTCAAACACGAACCATTATAAGATAATATAACTACTAATTAACTCATTCCTGCCTTTATAACTTCAGTTGGCCGTCCCGTCCAGGCATCGAAGGCGATGGGGATCATCCACAACAACTAGAACCAGAACAACCTTATGTCTGTGAAGCAGCGGGACCCATAGCTGAAGGTCTGACCATTGACTTTGGGCTGGCCGTCCTCGTCTCTGAGGTCCATCTTGGAGATACCTTACAGGCCTTACAATTCAGGTGAGTTCTACCAAGGGCTCCTGTTGGCGTACTGCAAAGGGTTGAAGAGTGGTGCAGAAACAGGACAGGGCTCCAGAGGTTATCGTGGGCCTGCCCGTCACAGAGGCCCTCCGCATCTGATCCCGTGGGTGCATCATTGCCTCTTTGATTTTTGGTGCTCATCTCTACCACTGTGGTGATGAATATGGCCTGGTTAGTGACACTCATCCACAGGCCTCCCCTTTCAGAGGAAACACATTGCTAAACTTCTCGAAAGCTTTGTCCATACCTTCTTTTCTAATTTGTTTGATGTGCAAAGCTCTTAGGCACCGTGCCGCTAGCTGTTCAAGTTGCTACTGGCCCTTTTACGGCACTTATTATTATTACCAACAGGGGGGCGTGGCTAGTCTGATGATGAGCAAATGAGGTGTGCCCTCTCTCATCTCTGGCCAAGAGACGGAGGAGGAGCAGTGGACTGATGGGGAAGAGGATCACTTGAGTAGGATGAATGATGGAAAGAGGAGATGAGTTGTCATGGAGAGGAGGGGGGAGGATGGGAGAACTAAACGGATTAGAAAGGTGGATAGGAGAAGGAGACTTGAATGGAAGAGAGGGTGAAGAGGAGGCATCCACTACAGGATGTTTTCTCCTGATATGCACTCCTGGGTAGAGGAGCAGGAGGCACGGCTGGCACCTCCTCCTTTGTTACTTATAGTTTGTCGGATTCTGACCAACACTATTCAGAATACAACTCCTCAACACCCCAAGATAACCTGAGCACCCTAATCCAGACCCTAATCTGGGAGCAGCAGCCTGGCAACCTGCCAGGAGGCCAGTCCAGACCACCATCCTGGAGAGGGGGAGAGAGGGGGAGAGAGGAGGGGGAGAGAGGAGGGGAGAGAGGGGGAGAGAGGAGGGGAGAGAGGGGGGGAGAGGAGGGGAGAGAGGAGGAGAGAGGGGGAGAGAGGGGGGGGAGAGAGGGGGAGAGAGGGGGAGAGGGGGGGAGAGAGGAGGGGAGAGAGGAGGCTGGAGCAGGGTTGAGAGGAGGGGAGAGAGGGGGAGAGATGAGGGGAGAGAGGGGGAGAGAGGAGGCTGCAGGAGGGGAGAGAGGAGGAGAGAGGAGGGGAGAGAGGGGGAGAGAGGAGGGGAGAGAGGAGGGGAGAGAGGAGGCTGGAGCAGGGTTGAGAGGGGGGAGAGAGGGGGGGAGAGAGGAGGGGAGAGAGGAGGAGAGAGAAGGGGAGAGAGGGGGGGAGAGAGGAGGGGAGAGAGGAGGAGAGAGGAGGGGGAGAGAGGGGGAGAGAGGAGGGAGAGAGGAGGGGAGAGAGGGGAGAGAGGAGGGGAGAGAGGAGGGGAGAGAGGAGGCTGGAGCAGGGTTGAGAGGAGGGGGAGGGGGAGAGGGGGGGAGGAGGCTGCAGGAGGGGAGAGAGGAGGAGAGAGGAGGGGAGAGAGGGGGAGAGAGGAGGAGAGGGAGGGGAGAGAGGGGGAGAGAGGAGGGGAGAGAGGGGGAGAGAGGAGGCTGGGGGAGAGGATAACGTGTCATGGAGAGAGGCATTCTGAGAGGATGCATAACTCTGAAGGAGCCCTGGAGGCAGATACAGAGTAAGAAAGGAAGGAGGAACAGGATGCAGAAGAAGGGGTTAATGAGAAAAACAGAAAGTCTGGGGTGGAGATGAGTAGAGATAGATGGCAGAGCAAGGGAAACAAGGAAAAGTGAAAGAAAAGGAAGCAGGGAGAGGAGGGAAAACAATCTCATCAATAGGAGAACAGAGGAGAAAAAGCAAGTGAAGAAATATTACAAAGAAAAACAAAGAGAATGGGAAGAAGGAATAAATGTATATATATACAAATATATATCTTCAAGAAAAGAAAGTAATTCCTTCAGAAAATACCAGGGGTAGCTTGAAAAGGATCAAGAAGCAAAATGAGATGGTTCCTCCTTCTCATATTGAAGGATGAGGAGGAGACGTAGGAGGAAGAGAGGGAGGAAGAGGAGGAGAAGAAAGAGAAAATAATCACAAATGCGCTTGGGGAAGAGATTGAGACATGCAGGTGGAGGAGAAGGAGGAGGAGAAGGAGGAGGAGAAGGAGGAGGAGAACACCCAAAAAAAAACACCAGCAACACCCTCCCTTTCACCTTTTTTGTTGACATTCATTTGTTTTACTGTTTAATTATTATAGACAAATGAATTGCATTCTTTATTCTATTACTAACATCACCCCCAGTGGTGACCAGTACTTCCATCACCACCAGCGGTAACAGTACTACCATCACCCCCATTGGTGACCAGTAACACCACCACCCCCAGTGGTGACCAGTAACACCACCACCCCCATTGGTGACCAGTAACACCATCACCCCCATTGGTGACCAGTAACACCACCACCCCCATTGGTGACCAGTAACACCATCACCCCCATTGGTGACCAGTAACACCATCACCCCCATTGGTGACCAGTAACACCATCACCCCCAGTGGTGACCAGTAACACCATCCCCCATTGGTGACCAGTAACACCATCACCCCATTGGTGACCAGTAACACCACCACCCCATTGGTGACCAGTAACACCACCACCCCATTGGTGACCAGTAACACCATCACCCCCATTGGTGACCAGTAACACCATCACCCCCATTGGTGACCAGTAACACCATCGCCCCCATTGGTGACCAGTAACACCACCACCCCCAGTTGTGACCAGTAACACCACCACCCCCAGTTGTGACCAGTTCTACCATCAGCACCAGTGGTGACCAGTAACACCACCACCCCCATTGGTGACCAGTAACACCACCACCCCCATTGGTGACCAGTAACACCACCACCCCCATTGGTGACCAGTAACACCATCACCCCCATTGGTGACCAGTAACACCACCACCCCCAGTTGTGACCAGTTCTACCATCAGCACCAGTGGTGTTCCCACTAGTAGTACCATCACGTTGACTTTCTGGTTACAGCATTGGTGGAAATAAAACGTTTAATTATTTTCTGAAACATCAATCCGCTCATAGCGAGGTCTATATCCAGAGGGACGGCCTGTGCCAGAGACCCTGCGGCGCTGTGCCGTCTCCCCCCTCTACGGTCAGCTCCTGCATTGTGGGGCCTCTGGACCCCAGAATACATGTTTAACATAGAGTGCATTGAGCGCTTCTATCGTGTCATTTAGGAGATACGGCGTTGGTTGGAGAACTAATCCGGAGGGTTGATATACATTTGTATAATACTTGAAAAAATGTTTTTCAGATTGTTTGAATCTGTTCAACCAGTCCGAGCTTTAGTCTGTAGGCCCTTGAGAATATATTTGTATTTGTAATAAAAGCTAACTCGCAATCTTTGTCCCTCCATCCTTGACAAGAATAATAATAAGAATAGAATAACAAATGTTCCTGTTCCACAATCATGACCCCTTTATGGATATATCCTGCATGCCACATATACTGGGAAAGACAGTGGAAAGGGGTGCGTGTGTCTTTGAGTGCGCCCATGTATGCAAGTGTGCGCTGACACACAGTGGAAGCCTCTGAGGGGAGCGAGAGCCGAATGCCAACCTTTCAAACTGTTTGCTTTCTGATGCCCTTTGACAGGTATTTGAAGATGGTTTCAATTTGTTGAACCATTTATCTTGCTATCTGACCAAATGGGTTTACGTAGCGAGGTCCAATGCTACACGCCACCAAGAGACTTAAACAGGGCCCTCCGGAAAAGGATCAAGGGCGGTGATGTTGAAGCCGGTTTATTGTAGAATGTGAGTGTGTGCGTGAAGGCTGGTTTAACCTGTGCACACTGATTACTCATGGTTGACTTCTTAAAATAGGACTTCTTAGAATATGCACAAAGTATACTCAAAGTAATTACAGCGGTCTAAAGACGGTTGCCATCAAAAGACTGTTGCTGTCAACAAAAACGATTGCGTCCCAGCCCTTATCCACGTGACCCAGCTCTCAATCACACATTATTGCAAATATTAAAATGAAATCTTTCCTGGCTCCCACAATGTGCACCCTGTGTGCAGCCTCCCCCAGCACTAGAGTCCAGTCAGACCGGCCAGGTGAGGCTGCTTCAACCAGCCATCGTCCACACACACTCCCACAGTTTAGCAAGCAACCAATCAGGGCTTCACCGCAGTCCCTGCTGTCACAGATCAGTACTCTGGCTTCGTCTGGAGACACAAAGCTCAGGGTTTGTGGCGCTTAGCCATCTAGATTGTAGGGTGTACCTACCAGCTCTGACTTTGTCCTGAGAGCTGGCACTAAATACATGAGGCTGCTGCTAAAGACCCGACGGCTGAACTGAACTTTATCTCATCCACTGGCCACCGATGAAATGTTATCTGCAATACAAAAGAAACCAAGAAAACACCCACACACAAACACACACACCGTTCTGTAAAATAACATAAATATACTAGATTATATTAAATGTGATCCAGGATCATATACTTTGATACAAGGTTTTTGACAAGGTCAAAAACTCAGCAGGTTGTATATTTTGTCCACGCACACACTCACACACACTCACACAAAGCTGTTGGCCTGCCTGTGATCAAAAAAAATATTTTTCAATCATTTTTGTATCTGGAAAATCTATTGCAACAAGCAACTGTTCTCTTCTCTCCAGTGTTGTGTTGTCAGCGGAGCCGCCCGCCGGCTCGGTATTGCTTTTGAAGAGATTCAGGGGCAGCCCCGGACTGTAATGTATTTCTGGCTGGCGTTGTGATGTGTTTTTGATTGGCCGTCAGCTGGAGTGATTACATGAATCAAGGTGAGGCTGAATGGATGGTCGGTGCGCAGGTTAGACGCAGGGCTCCGGTGGGTTGGTTTGACTGCTATTACTGTTATTATTTTTAACAATGTGTTTGATTCCATGCAAACAGATAAAGGTGACTTTGAGTTAAAAATAAAGGAAAAGTGAAGTGAGGGGAACGGAAAAGGTCAGAAATAATGACGGACCGATATAGAGTAGACGACCAAGTGGTGGGGTTTTCTATAGGACGTTTACAATGCTTCATCGTGGTTTTGTTCCCAACAATTCGTTAACTCACCTGCCACTCAGTTTGGCTGTTTTCCAGACAGACCAGTGTCTCCTCTTTGTAGAACTAAATGATTTGGCTAAACCTTTGTTTAAAGCTTGTTCCGTACATGTCCAATCTGACCAAGGGGAGGAGACAAATGAAGGAAATCTACCAGGACTCTTGCTTTGAAAGGCTTTGTTTCTTTTGAGTTTCATTCAGGGAAGGCTACTGAATGCAAACAACAGGTCC
Source organism: Gadus chalcogrammus (assembly GCF_026213295.1). Lineage (NCBI taxonomy): Eukaryota > Metazoa > Chordata > Actinopteri > Gadiformes > Gadidae > Gadus > Gadus chalcogrammus. The sequence continues at coordinate 17,013,614 of NC_079433.1, read as the reverse complement.
CGTATTCCTGTAAAACACCTTTCAATGCAAGAGAACCCAGACTTCACTGGAAATCAGAAGAGAGCAATTTAGAAGAGTTGAATGATTCAATTAAGCTGTATTTCATTGTTAGTTTCTGCATAGGCCTTTGTCCCAGGAGCTAAAGCCATTATTGCTAGGGCTAGGGACATTTTAAATACTATATACAATACTAGATACAGAAGAAGCTTCAGTTAGCCTCTTCATCCAGGACATTACTGCCCTCAAAATAGACAAAAGAAGAAGAAAGAAAAGAAAAGAAAAAGTCTAATGAATGCCAGAAAATAGTGACCTCCACTGAGTTCTGAACATCTCAATGACCCAGTTAGGATGCTAGAGACAGATTTGTTTTGAGTTGTTTGGCACCGAGGGACAGGTATGAAAAGAAAACATCAAAGGGTTATCATGTTGGCTATTTGACCATGAAGAAATAACCCACCAGCAGAGGAAACCCAGACTTAGAATAAGTGTGCGTACATGCTTATTTGATGTTATCAATGAAATGTGCAGTGCAGTGTTACACTAGTGGGCCGCTTATCCAGAAGGTGCTGTTCTTAAAGCTGCTCTAAAGGCCTTCCCTCATTGAGCCTATAAATTGTAAAATGGCCCTTCCTCTATGCTCATTTATCAGTGTGGATCTCAGAGGACCTGTACTATAAAATAAAATAATACGTCTTAAATGCCCTACCTACACACAAGATGAATCAAGATTGTACATTTAGAAAAAAATTGCACATTTCTATGATTTAATGTTTTGTCTCTGTTCTCCGTAGTTCCATGGTTTCCGTAGACTCGAATGTGTGGTTAACTAATAGAACAGACTGAGCAGAGGCCGAAAGCCCAAATCCATGCTGGAGAAGACTCTGTTCTGTTAGTTGTGACCAGAGAGGTCATGCACACCTCTGGAAAATGATAACCTGCAGGAGGTCCAGAATCAAACAGGAATTAGAGGGAGTCCGAGTTTTTTGTATGAAAACAAAACCTTGCGATATGTTTAAGGACGTGACTTTGATTAATATTACAACTTAATTACGCAAGAAATGACATTTTAATGAGTTTAAATATGTGGGCTGCATCCAAGCAGATATATGCACTTATTCAATTGTATGTCAATAGAACATGTTCTGAAACCATTACGTTTCTACACTATTTTATATAGTGTAGGAACTCAATAGTTTAAAAACA
>NC_079433.1:16787411-17007411 GCF_026213295.1 Gadus chalcogrammus | reverse complement strand
ACACACACACAATAACCCACACAACACATGTACACACACAGACACACACATGCACATGGACATATGGGATTACACACACACAGACACATAAACAAACATTCTCAGTCCCAAAAACAAACATAGACGAAGCCAGATACACTCACAAACATGAAGACACACACACACACATCCCTTTGTCCTTCCTCTTATATTATAGTAGGTTATGGATACGAGACTCTCCCTCCTCAGCCCTTTCTCTCCGTCTCTTTTCTGTATCCCAGCGTGAAGCAGCCCAGCCCAGGGCGCATTGCGCCTGGCCTCCCACGGAGAGCCACAGACACCCCACTGTTCTCAGACCTGCTCAGAGACAGCCCCACATGCCGGTCAGCGGGTGTATGATTGCAGCTGAGCAGCCCCGAGGGCGTCACCCTGGCTGGAGAGGAGAATTCCTCGGAGGTGATAGAAACCGGGATTTAAATGTGTAGGAGAGCAATAAAAGAGAAAGGAGTAGAACAAATGGCTCCTTTGTAGACTGGGTTGTGTGGGGTGTACGGTCAGAGGGTGGAACCCGCAGGTGGCACACCCCAGGCCAGAGCATCAGTGGGAGAGCCGCCCTCCTCGGGGAGGGCCAGGGGAGAGGGAGGGTGGGAACGCGGAGGTCCTTTAAGGCGCCCCACATCAGAAGGTGTGGAAGACCCACAATCAACACAACATGCAACAGAGTCTTAGTCAATGGTTTGGTGATGAAATATGGGAAGAGGTTATCCCAAAGTGAGTAACTCTGATTGGCAAGGTCAAGGTCATTTTTCGGTGTGATTGGGACATATTCTATTGCATTAATAGTACTAAAGATTTTATCACTGCAACACTATTTGCATCGTAGTTTGCTCTAGGCAACTAAGGTATCAATTCTTTCATAACCCTTTATCACAAATGAGGTCTAAAAGGCCATTACAAACCCCCATAAGATGGTTTCACAATTACCCCTAGTGCTAGTGTCTACCAGAGCATGGCAAATCTTTTTAATAACATCCTCAGAGGGAACAGGGCATCTCCCAAAAACATTTTCGGGCAAAAAGGAGAGATATTCTGGCAATAAGGAGCAAAAGCAAGAAGACAATGTAATGTAATGACCAAAACTCCTCAGCCCAGCAGTAGTATCAGCAAATAGTAATTAGCAAGTGAAGATGCAGAAACCCTGCAGACACAGTAAGAGGCACCAAATCAACAGAAGAAAAGCCACCATGTTTATTGGGCCGCTGCAAATGGGCTCCAAGTATTAGTAGCCAGTGGGCAGGGTAAGATGCAGGTAGGACGGCAGGGTTAGTGGGAGAACTGCATTTATGGCGTAATATTTTTATTGCTATTCCCATGGATCGATTAAAATAGCTTCTGATGATGTTTTCCCAAACAAAATAACAAGATTTAGTTTTATGTCTGTATTTCAAATACTTATATTAAAGCTTTGGATAATCTGATCATATTTCCTGAACGAACAACAAAGTCGACAAAAGCTTGAATAAACCAAAGCCTAGTGTTGTGTACACAGAGCAGAGCTCGAGGTGTGAGGCTGGGACGATCACACCTTCAGGGGGCTGTCCCTCAGCCCTGTCATCTGTCCCTTCTCAATGAAGCCACTCTGAAACACCGCCTTCTGACGGTCCGTCCCAGCACACTTTGGCTGCTGAGAAATAAAGTAGAGTCCAGGTATTTAGATCAATTCAACTCTTCATCTTAACTCTCTTTAGTGGTGAGAGAGGACCAGTAAAACTGTCTACGTTCCTCACTGGCGTTATCTTCATCTGCAACACAACTATAAGCATACCTTCTTGAAGGAATGTTTGGAGAACCGGTCTCGTATATCCCTAGAATCTGATTTGGCTTGGTCATTACATCAGATGAGAACAGCTCTGCATGGGACAGAGAGGACAACATCCTCAGCCCAATCCCACTGCTTTCTGATTGGCCAATGTCATTAGGATGTATACACTGGCTGTACTTTAGAGAGAGAAGGATTAAGAGATAACAGGGAAGGTCCTAGCTTAGCTCCGGAGGTACAGCGGGTTGACTGAGCTACAGCTAGTTCGAGCCCTGGCTCCTATGTCGAGGTGTCCCTGAGCAATGCACCTAACCATAACTGCTCCCGACGAGCTGCCTATCGCCTTGCCTGGTTGACTTGGCCGTCAGTGTGTGAATTGTTGCCTCCTCTGCAAATAACAACCAATGCACAAAAATATCACCATGCACAGACCAGCTGTTCCTCGGACACTGTGAGACTTCTGAGCTGATTTCTTAAGGTATATATAAATTGATATGCCTCGTTATGCATCAGAAATAAAATGTCCTCCGTCAGAACCCAAGCGGAAGAGTATAAAAAGCGAGTTAAGAAGCGCTTTAATCAGTGAAAGGATGGAGGGAGCCAATATTGAAGCATTTGAGAACGCAAGTAGAGAGTACTTTGGCACTGACACAACCATCATCTGAAACCTGCTACTAGAGCCACTCCACGGTCACCCCTTTGTTTCAGGAGGAAGTCCAGGAGGCCAAGTGGCCAACAAGAGAATGGAGCTTAAAGGAACAATGAAGAGGGGCACTTCTCAATGAGGCACCTTCCATTTTCTGGTCACTTTGGTATTTTACTTCAAAGCAGAGGCATTTTGATTTCAATATCAGGTTATTGAAATGATACTACATTACTGCAACTGCAAATAATTTCTGATGACCTTTGGGCTGATTGAATGGTGTTTATTTGGTTGAAGGATGGGCAGTGAGATTGCAGTATTGCTTCTCAATGACCTCCTTCAGTCTGCCTTTTAGAGGGTTTCCTTCCAGCAGCCCTTAAACGCTACGTGGACGAGCGTAACATTTTCTCAGCTGCCACATTGGAAAGGTCAGTGGGGGGGTTGTGTTCGGTTGGGTCAGAGTCCAAATTAAAGGCGAATAACTACTTTGTCTGTCTCTTGTTAAAAGGGCAGTGAGGCAATTTGCCTATCCACTTATCATTACGCTGAGGGTACTTCTCCAATTCCCCCAACTCAATACGCCTGTTAAACAGATGCTAATAGAGTGGCTGATGAACACACAGACAGCAGCGCATTAGGGGAACAACATTCAACATCAATGCTGTTTTCTTCCACATTTAACCATGTCCTACCATACCTGTCAGACACTTACTTATTAGCTAATTTGCGATTGTTATTTTGATGCAACGCTTGTAATTGAGTTTAAACACAATTGCTAAGACTAAGATGCAGTGGTGAAAAACAAGTGCACTGCTGGAACCTGATTCTGGATGGACTTCTGAGCAGAGAATCTTTTTGTGGTTTCCGAGCTGATTTACTAGACAGATATACCGTAGGATTTACAGGTCTTACTCATTAAACTAGGTGTGTGTGTGTGTGTGTGTGTGTGTGTGTGTGTGTGTGTGTGTGTGTGTGTGTGTGTGTGTGTGTGTGTGTGTGTGTGTGTGTGTGTGTGCGTGTGCGTGTGCGCGTGTGTGTGTCTGTGTGCGTGTGAGTATGTGTGTGTGACAATGCCTGTGCACGCGCGCGTGTGTGTCTGTGTGTGACTATGCGTGTGCGTGTGTGTGTGTGCTGCACTGGGCCCTTGGACCCTCATTACCTCTTCTCTACAATCACAGTGAGGATTGATGACCACCGCAGGCTGTGTGTGGAGTCCCACGGTGAGGCGGTGAGGCCCACCAGCAGCAGCGCCAACATGTCCATCCCCTTTTATGGTCGTTCCTGTCCTGCGCCTGCATTAAACAACACAGCATGCAGAACACAGGACTCTGCTCTCATTAGGGGAGCCCACAGAGACCTGAGATGGAGCTCAGCAGTGAAAAGCCAAGTCCGTCCAACACTGGAAATCCTAGGCATAGATCAAGGTTGTAAACAAGGCCCTGAAGTCTTGATGTGTTTTATTCTTAATGTGCTTTAGGTAAGACGCCAGCGTTGTTAAGAGAGGGAACAGAAAGAGTGGAAGAGATCAACATTCTGAAACGTAACAACCAAAGAAACAAAAAAACTCTACTAGGATAGGCAAATCAAAAACATATTCTAACTACAGTACATTTCAATCATTAGTAGATGACAGATGGCAACGGCATTTTCAGGTCTATACCTTCATGCTATTAATCAGCAGCTTGTTGCAGCTGCGCTAATTAGTTAATTAGGGATCTCCAGTCCCATCTGCAGAGCAAATTCAAATCGCCGGCAGAACGGGTCTAACACCGTAATATATATAAACTATAACCGCATTTCACATTAATCGCAAATATCCCGCTCTTTCGGGTTTTCCTTTTTAGGCGCGTTGAGAGGAGGAGCGGGTGAATCCGCTGTCAGTGCGTGCACTGTGCATGTATCAGTGATACGCAGGTTCATTCAATAAGTGGTAGTGTACTGTACCTGCGCACCATTGGCATGTATGCACACTCGTTCCTGTGTGCGTGTGTGAACGAGAACGACAGGGAGAAAGAGTGCTATGCGGAGATGAATGAACGGAACGATATTTATGTTTCAAAATCGTGTAAAAAAAAAATAAATAAAAGCAGAATCAATTTGTGGCGCATTGTGGTGTATGGGAAACACTCTGTTGTATTTAGTGTAAAGCCATAAGTGATATGCTGTATGTTCTGTCTGTTGTTGGCTAACCCTTGCCTCTTGACAATATCTTTTGTACTTTTCCTACCACAATTAGCACATATGTGCCAGAGCCTCTGTGCGAAGTCGCTGTTAGTAACTTTTAATGTTGCATTGTCGAAGCAATCAGTAGAGAAATACAAAAAATCAAGCGAAAACAACAATAGTAGGCCTATTACTACTGAGTAAAAAAAAAAAAGATTACTAGGGGACACTATTTCCGTTTGTAAATGTGAGACCAGTCACTCACAGGTCACGAACAAGGCACTGTGATAAACATGGAGCAGCGGCGAACGGTGTAGCGGTGAACTCTAAGTGGAACAGCTAAGCGAAAATTAAATTTTCGTATCACTTTTGGCGATATGTGGTCATTCCAGAGATACTTAAAGTGTCTCACACCGACACCCAGTCATAACATTCATAATACTGTAAGCCTGTTTGAAGGAATAGAAGGAAATTTATGACCGAAATCCCCTTCAATTGTAGTGGTTTTCATGGAACATAATCTTCTGATGCTTAATACCATAATACAATTAAGGAGTAAATTATGGATCTGTCGTCCAGCACTGTAATGTATGTTGAAATTGTTTGAAGTTATACTTGTTAGCTCTATTCATGTATAACAGTAATATGAAGTTAGAGAGATTTAAAGGGTCCTGTTATAGAGAGGCTACAAGATGTAATCTCTTCAAACAAATACAGCGTCCGGCCTAGTGGGTTTGATTGGCTTGTAAGGTTTACAGAGTTACTTCCTCCCATGCCATGTGTTAATCAATTACTGTCTGTGTACAATAATTGTTGTATATTGATCCTGGCTTCATTTACTTCATCTACTCTAGCAGTGTCCCTAAGTGTGTCTGGACACTGCTAGAGTCTCTCTCTCTCTCTCTCTCTCTCTCTCTCTCTCTCTCTCTCTCTCTCTCTCTCTCTCTCTCTCTCTCTCTCTCTCTCTCTCTCTCTCTCTCTCTCTCTCCCTCTCCCTCTCCCTCTGACATCAGTTGGTGTAATGCATTCTCAGCCTGCACTCTGGTATCGTTTGCAATGTAATAACATTATCCAAGGCCAAGGCTGGAAGACCATGTCATAGAGCAAGATACACGCATACTGTTTAACAGGCTGGGAGGATTTAAATTGAAAATCCATAAACAACGTTCAAAGCGCTTGTTGAAACGTAAAATGGTCTGAGTGTCTCTCATCTTCTTTGCACATTTACACACGCATATGTGTATATATATGTGTTTATATGTGTATATATGTATATATGTGAATATATGTACACATGCACAGGCACACAACTAATCGTTTTGGCAGGTCTATGGGCAGGTTCTGCTATCTGTCGGCCTCTCAATGTCTAGCAGCGTTGGCTCTTAAAGGGTCCAATATCAAATCGGGTCCTGATTGAAAGGTGTTATGTCACACTGCTGGTGTGAAGATGTTTGGTTCCACAGAAATGGTTTAATTATTTCTGACACTTCTGACACACTTCACATGGAGAGCATCTACTGCGTTTATATAATTTTTCTGTGAAGGTGGCAAAATGAGACGCTATTACTATTCAAATGCCTCCCACCAATCTCTCTCTCTCCCACAAAAGGATTGATGGAATGATCCTCGAAAGGATTCGAAAAACCACCTATTCAGCATTTTACTTATCGGCCGTGACACCGGGAGGGCGGAGGACAAGCCGACACAGACAATGTTAGGGGGAGAGAGAGAGACACGCACACAGAGGGAGAGACAGACACACACACACACACACACACACACAGAGGGGAAGAGAGAGAAACACACACACACACAGAGGGGGAGAGAGAGACACAAACCCAGAGGGAGAGACAGACACAGACACACACACACACAAACAGAGGGGAAGAGAGAGAAACACACACACGCACAGAGGGGGAGAGAGAGACACATACACACAGAGGGAGAGACAGACACACACACACACACACACACACACACACACACACACACACACACACACCGAGGGGGAGAGAGAGACACACACACACCCACACAAACAGGGGGGAGAGAGAGAAACACACACACACACAGGGGGAGAGAAACACAGACACACAAACACATAGAGGGAGAGAGAGACACACACACACACACACAGGAAGAGAGAGACACACACACAGAGGGGGGGAGAGACACACACACACACACAGGGAGAGAGAGACACACACACACACAGAGGGAGAGAGAGACACACACACACACAGAGGGAGAGAGAGAGACACACACACAGGGGCAAAGAGAGAGAGACACACACACACACACACACACAGGGAGAGAGAGACACACACACACAGAGGGAGACAAAGACACACACATCCACACAGCGAGGGGGAGAGAGTAACAGAGAGAGAATACAGTACAAGGGAGAATGAGTGGTGCTAAAAGAGTGAGTGGCTCATCAGTATAACAGAAGGGAGGGTTAACGCGCGTTGAATGAATTCTCCACGCCTCACGCTATGAAGACATATATCCTCGTTCCTATTCATACCCCACATGCGCTGACACACATCTCCCTCTCTCCCTCTCTCCCTCACTCCCTCCCTCCCTCGCTCCCTCCCTCCCTGTGGCGATATCTGTCTCAGCCTTATTACTCTCTCTGAGCGGAGCCCCTCGCTCGCACACCACGCCCTGCAGATGGTACCTCCCGTGAGCACCCTCTGGCTCCCCGCTCCTCCCCTCTCGGCAGACCCCCCTCGTTACCACCCTGGTGTTTAATCGAATAAGGGGGAGGATTAAAAAGCAAGCACGCATGTAATGGAATCAGCGCAATTAAAATCGAATTTCAAAGATAATTGGTGATATGGTGTAATTCAGTAAGCAAGTTTCCTACATGTTATTTATTTGATATGGGCTAGATTCTAGCCTTTGTTTTTACAGCCAGGCGTTTTGCTTATTGCCAGCCACCAGAGATCTTAGGTCCCTCTGATATGCATTAACAAGTGCATGATTGAAAGCATGCTGTTGTTGTGTCCAGAAAAGCACGATCCTGGGTACCACACTAAAATATACCATAAAAACAACATCTCTGGTGGTAAACAAACTGACAATTGGCATGGGCCACTGGTACTAAATGTATTTTTTTATTAGCATAAATAGAAATGTGTTTGGTAGTGCACCAAGAAGGCACTACTGGTGAGTTCTGAGAACATTGGACTTTGGGCAGAGTGTGAAAGAACATGGAAGAATTCCAACCCTATTCTCCATTCTGACCCTCCATTAACCCCTGCCTCTTTGCCTGGGCAGGCCTGGCAACTCTTCATTTATATGAGCAATAAACATCTATACGAGCTATATATATGCCTTCATGCTCACTTCTGGCTCCCTTGATTTCATTACACAGGACGTCTGTGGCATTGACTAATGGAAAGCCTTTGCTCCTCTCCAGAAGCGCTACGCACTGTGCGATCTCTTTTAGCCGGTACGACTGAATAGGGAACGGTACTCCCTGTGGGTGGGAGGCCCCAGCGGCCCCACTGGCCCCAGCGGCCCCACTGGCCACAGCGGCCCCACTGGCCCCACTGGCCACAGCGGCCCCAGCGGCCCCACTGGCCCCACTGGCCCCAGCGGCCCCACTGGCCACAGCGGCCCCAGCGGCCCCACTGGCCCCACTGGCCCCAGCGGCCCCACTGGCCCCACTGGCCCCAGCGGCCCCACTGGCCACAGCGGCCCCAGTGGCCCCACTGGCCCCAGCGGCCCCACTGGCCCCACTGGCCACAGCGGCCCCAGCGGCCCCACTGGCCCCACTGGCCCCAGCGGCCCCACTGGCCCCACTGGCCACAGCGGCCCCAGCGGCCCCACTGGCCCCACTGGCCACAGCGGCCCCAGCGGCCCCACTGGCCCCACTGGCCCCAGCGGCCCCAGACGTTAGAGGTGCCCATTTGAAGCGGCGGCTGGTCTCGCTCCTGGTCCTGTGTCACTTAACACGAGTGGGGGAGCTCCGTCCCAGCATGCCGTGTCTCAGTGCCGGCCCTCCCGCCAGTAGTCGCCGTGCCCCCAGAGAGAGGCAAGGCCTCATGAGGCTCTGACCAAAGCCAGTGGATCCACTTTAAACAGACAGGAATGATGGTCAATATTAGTTTCTTGTTTGCTGAGAAATTGTAATCAATATTCTTTATTTTTTTTGTGGTTTGTGCTGGAGTTGGCTTGATCTGCAAAAAGAAAATCCATTGTGGAATATGAGAGCACCTGATTGTGGAGAGCGCTGTGTTCATCAGTACAACATTGCCCCCTAAAGCTTCTCCTCAGTGCCTCACACCAGGTCCCTGAAGACACCGCGAACTGGAAACAGCACAGGTATTCACCACTACTCGGCCAGAGTCATTCTGTCCTGCCACCTCACCCCAATTGTCCTCCCACGTCCAGTCTGCAGATGTTCAGAGTAGACGTCCTCAATGAGGTGCAGATCCAGACGTGCAGAGGCCTGTGAGGGAGGAACGACAACACAGAAAGATCTGGAAGAAGCATGTTGCACTTTCGTTCGAGAGACATGGGTTCAAATCCCAACCCAGACTATAAGTGAAGCTAATAGGAAGAAATAAATAAACATAGTTGTTAGTGAGTGAGATCTGTGACAGTGAAGGGTAAAGGGCGTGTACATCATGTGTCACATTGCAATGACGCCTACATTTCAGAAGTATAGCGTAGGAATAGTATTGTATTTGGTAGTAATGGTATTTCGGTCATAATAATTCATTGTGAAATAATTTGTCATTATGGGGTCACATTGTGATATTAGAAACTGCCACAGCGTTGCTCATGTGAGACAAAGTTTTGATAGGCCTAGGTTACGGTATATTTAGGGTTGATTAGGATTTTACATTCGACAAATCATTCAAGGCATCAGAAAATGGCGGAGTATCGACAGCCAAGAAATGTATGCATTCTGAAGAACAAGCCGTATAACTATCTATAAATATCATCCAGACATCTGCAAAGAGTCACAACAGTGACTTGGAGGTGGGAGTTCGTTTTTATTTATATGTTCTCTACTATCTCTTTAATAATTCAAACACAGGAATTGAATTCAGTTTTTTGATTGAATGCACAATGACACAATTATAAAATATAAAAGAACACCATGGGTCTAACTTAATTCTGAGCAGACTTTATCAGGGGGCTGCAGTGAGTGGGTTCGCTGCGCCCCCTGGCGGCTGAAGATTACCTGCTTGACGGCTGCTGTCCTCCAGTGTGTTGACGCGACGGATTGCTTTTAGGAGCAACCTCTGGAAAGCTTCAGGAGGAAGGATTTCTACGATTTATTACTGCGCGACGTGAGGAAAACGTTTGATTAAAGACAAAATGGGTAAGGTAGTAAGACATAGGAATGAATGTGTGTAGTAAATGTAGTCCTTAGTTCTCTGATGGCAGAGTCCACTAGCAGCTAGCTAGCGGCGCCCTGTAGCAAGAGCTAAAGCGTGTAGCGGGCTCATGTCAACACAGTCATGCACATGCATTGATTCCAAATTACATGTTTAATGCTTATTGTATGAAAGACAACCTCGGATGGAACTACCTCAGTGGATATGGGTCGACGGAAGGGGGGATTACGGTTAAAGTAGTAACGCACCCCGCTAGCGGCTAAAGCTAGTCTGCTAGCCTGCTAACGGCTAATGCGGCTGTCAGCCTCTATTTTTAAAACTGTCCAACAACTAAATTACATGACGTCAGCTAAAACCTTTTCGGCTGTTCGGTCATAACGTTTGACACCGAAAGGACGAGTCAAGGGAAACGGTGTTAGCCAGTCAGCTAACAGACGTATTGCAATATTTAAATCCTGCATTACAATCGAGCTTGGGCTTTTGTTGACATGTGACCCAGATGAGGATAAACCCGTCCACCTGGACTACAGGTATATGTGGATAGACCAGTCCACCTGGACTACAGGTCTGGTCTCTGAGGATAGGCCAGTCCTTCTGAACCACAGGTCTGACCCCCTGGTCTCTGAGGATAGACGACTCCACCTAAACCACAGTTCCGAACGCCTGATCGGACTCTCTCTTACATCGCTGCCCTTATCACATTTGAAACCAATTCTCAGTGTTCAGTGCCTCACAGACTTGATAAAACACGTCACTTACTACATTGGAATAGTAAGTCGACCTCATGTTTTTTTCCTTGTTCGACAGGTGTCCATGCGGCACTATAACCTTGACAAAAGTTCATAACTGAGTCATATTAAGCAGGCTACGACACTATGGCATGTTGCACTTCCATACAGCATCAGGTAGCTGTAAAGTCTGTTCCTGACCACGGCCTACTGCTGAGCAGAATCATTTTATGGAATCATTACAATGTTCTTAATATAAACAATCCCAACGTTATCATTGCTCTTTTACTATCTTCTTCATACCAAGTTATCCTGCCGAGAGGTCTTGAGTGTGATAGTGTAAGCTCTGTGTGGCCATGAAATACAATGTTAGTTGCCTCATTTAATGCCGGGAATGGATATTGTGTGAGATTTTCTATGCAGTCAATAATCTCTGCTGTTAATCGGTTTTGTAGAGTGGCAGGAATACCCTGATGTCAGCCAAAAGCAGGTCAATCTCTGGCCAGAGATGGAGGATTTAGACATTTTCTTCTATGGCTGCAAGCATAAAATAAAGGCATAGACCTTTCCAAGGCTCATACCTCATGTAATGTTACCCCCCCCCCCCCTTGTTTCCGCAACGTTACCTAATTTTAGTTTTAGGTGGGGTTGGAGAAACGTGATACACATCAGTGAAATACCCTGCACCCCTCAGACACATGCTACCAGCTACTCATTTGTGTGTGTGTGTGTGTGTGTGTGTGTTCCCTCTCCCTCTCTCTCTCTCTCTCTCTCTCTCTGCAGAACCGTCTGCCAGTCCGGCCAAGGATACCTGCCGGATGAACCGCTACAAGAACAAAGCCCTGAACCCCGAGGAGATGCGGCGCCGGCGGGAGGAGGAGGGCCTCCAGCTCAGGAAGCAGAAACGAGAGCAGCAGGTGGTCACAGACTCCATATAGGGCCCTCATGATGGAGGGCCCCTGGTCCAGATGGGGAGTGGCCCTCATGAGGGAGGGCCCCTGGTCCAGAAGGGGAGTGGCCCTCATGAGGGAGGGCCCCTGGTCCAGAAGGGGCGTGGCCCTCATGATGTAGGGCCCCTGGTCCAGAAGGGGAGTGGCCCTCATGAGGGAGGGCCCCTGGTCCAGAAGGGGAGTGGCCCTCATGATGGAGGGCCCAGTAGGGGGTGGCCCACTAAGTAATAATCAATATAATGATCACACTTTTTTAGCATTATTGAAGATCTTGGTCCTATTTGGAGCCATGCAGAACATAAGTCCATGACCTGAATGGTCCAACTATTGCGCCAATTTATCAAAGACACAAAGTTGAAGATGCAGACCACATTATTCTTCACAACAATGGTGTGAAGAAGAGGTTAGAAGATGAGTGTTACGGTGTCGCTAAGCCTCTACTATATCCTGTTTGATGCGGAATTGCACATTGTGCAATTGTTCTGAGAATTTGAGTCAGGCGATTCATGGTTAGCGTTTTAGGGTACAACACCGCATCATAAACTGTGGCTGCAGTATCTAGGCTGCCATAGCAACGCTGAATCTTAATGAGGGGAAAAGGCTGAAACATTTTTTTCTTAATATTTAAATAATTACTGAATGAACTGGTGACTTTACGATTAGTTCAGCTGTATTGGTGCGCTTAAGCTTAAAATAAGGAAGTCAATTCTACATGAGTGCAGTGCTTTTGTGTACATTTTGTGTCACTGTGACCTGACCCATATCCCTTTTGAGTCGCAGCTCTTCAAGAGACGAAACGTGGACATGCTCAGTGAAGAGGCGGCCATGTTTGAGAGTCCTCTGGTGGATTCCTACCTCAACTCACCGGTCACAGTGAGCTCCACACAAACATCTACACATCCATATCCCAATAGACTCATGCCTGGTTCTTGGTCCATATTTAGTTTCAGTTCTGGTGGCTAATGTTTCCCAGCCGGCTAGTGGGTTGAGAACTCTGGGAAATGTAGTCTCTGAGTGTGTGTGCTTGTTGTTTGTCAGGAAGGGGTGATAACCAGAGAAATGGTAGAGATGCTGTTCTCAGAAGACCCAGAGCTCCAGCTAAGCACCACGCAAAAGTTCAGAAAGCTACTCTCCAAAGGTAATCCATCCCTGAACCGTGTCGCCCACGGGGCTGAGCCACCATGTTCGATCACAACATCTCACGCCTCGTGTTGTATGGGTTCATCCACCTCAGAGCCCAACCCCCCCATCGATGAGGTCATCAACACACCGGGGCTGGTGGAGCGCTTTGTTGAGTTCCTGAAGCTGAGTGTCAACTGCACACTGCAGGTACACTCACTCACACTCACTCACGCACACTTACATACAAGCACACACAGACACACACACACTCTCACGCACACACTTGCATACACGCGCACGCGCACTTACATTCACACGCACCTACAGGTACACACACAGACAGGTAGACAGACACGGACAGATGCACACAGACATTCACACACACACGGACAATCACACGCACACACAGACATTCACACCCGCATACAGGTACACACGGCACTTCTGCCAAGGTCTAATCTGTTGTTTCCCCGGTAGTTCGAGGCGGCGTGGGCGCTGACCAACATCGCGTCGGGAACGTCCATGCAGACGAAGACGGTGATCGAGGCCGGGGCGGTGCCCGTCTTCATAGAGCTCCTCAACTCTGACTTTGAGGACGTCCAGGAGCAGGTAATGACCGGCCTGGTGTTCCTCACGGCGCCCGTTGAACCCAGTGCGCTGACCACCTGCTGTGCTTGTTTGTCCAGGCGGTCTGGGCCCTGGGTAACATTGCCGGGGACAGTGCGGTGTGCCGGGACTATGTGCTGAACTGCAACATCCTCCCACCACTATTAATGTAAGTTTGTCTACCTTGCCCCACGCTGACATTTGACCAAGCCTACACACCGTGTACAACCGTCCTGTCTTACTCTTTGGTGCACAGATCAAGTGACCGATCTAATCAATGGACAGTAAAAAAGGGATTAATGGTTAACATGAGACTCATCTCAGAAGCAGCAGTCCTACATGATGGCAGACAGACACGGCCTGAACCACATGACCTCAAAGGGTGGAACTCGGCATTGTTAAGTTGCGCACATATTCTATTGAAGTCAAAGGGATGCTTCAGAAAGGATCTTAACGTATTCCTACAGGAGACACTCTTGTAAAGTTAACTACCGCTGGCCAAGATGTGTTGGCCAGGGGCATCCATAAGGCCATACATGGCCTGGGCTGCCATGTGATGTGCCTTGTGCTCACTGTTTGAACTCTCCTGTCAGGCTTCTGACCAAATCCACCAGACTGACCATGACCAGGAACGCCGTCTGGGCGCTGTCCAACCTGTGTCGAGGGAAGAACCCGCCGCCTGCCTTTGAAAAGGTCAGTCCTCCCCTCTCCATGGGGACCAGGCCGCTGTAGCCTTTCTACTTCTTATGGATTAAGGGGTCTTTAAGGGGGAGATGGTGGAGCTCTGTATCTGACTGTGTGCGTGGCCCCCAGCTCTGTATCTGACTGTGTGTGCGTGGCCCCCAGCTCTGTATCTGACTGTGTGCGTGGCCCCCAGCTCTGTATCTGACTGTGTGTGCGTGGCCCCCAGCTCTGTATCTGACTGTGTGCGTGGCCCCCAGCTCTGTATCTGACTGTGTGCGTGGCCCCCAGCTCTGTATCTGACTGTGTGTGCGTGG
This sequence comes from Gadus chalcogrammus, assembly GCF_026213295.1. Classification (NCBI taxonomy): domain Eukaryota; kingdom Metazoa; phylum Chordata; class Actinopteri; order Gadiformes; family Gadidae; genus Gadus; species Gadus chalcogrammus. Next base: position 16,993,046 of record NC_079433.1, on the reverse strand, counting down.
CCCCCAGCTCTGTATCTGACTGTGTGTGCGTGGCCCCCAGCTCTGTATCTGACTGTGTGTGCGTGGCCCCCAGCTCTGTATCTGACTGTGTGTGCGTGGCCCCCAGCTCTGTATCTGACTGTGTGTGCGTGGCCCCCAGCTCTGTATCTGACTGTGTGCGTGGCCCCCAGCTCTGTATCTGACTGCGTGTGCGTGGCCCCCAGCTCTGTATCTGACTGTGTGTGCGTGGCCCCCAGCTCTGTATCTGACTGTGTGTGCGTGGCCCCCAGCTCTGTATCTGACTGTGTGTGCGTGGCCCCCAGCTCTGTATCTGACTGTGTGCGTGGCCCCCAGCTCTGTATCTGACTGTGTGTGCGTGGCCCCCAGGTGTCCCCCTGCCTCCCGGTGCTGTCCAGGCTCCTGTTCAGCAGCGACCCCGACCTGCTGGCAGACGCCTGCTGGGCCCTGTCCTACCTCTCAGACGGACCCAACGACAAGATCCAGGCCGTCATCGACTCGGGGGTGTGCCGGCGCCTGGTGGAGCTCCTCATGTCAGTGAGGCAGCAGTACAGTCCAAACCTCTTTTACCCTCACCTCAGACTGTGGGGAACTAGCTTAAATTATAAAGTGGGATTAGTCGGAAATTAAGGAGGTAGTGATTTATTTTGATCTGATTTACAAAGAACTGCTTCGCTCTTGGCCGGCGGCTTCTCTTTGAATAATGCTGCCCGATTAAAGCCTGCCTTATGAAATAGGATTTGTAAATGGCCGTGGGAATTAGGGATACAAAACTGGACGCGAGGAAACTGATACTTGCCAAGCAAATCATAATATGATGACAAATATATGGTAATCTAAAATAGTTTTGAAGTCATTTTTGTCTGTCTGTTTTATACAGTGCTTAAAGTGCAATGTATTGGATATGTTTAAAGTGGGCCATTATGTGCACTGCCGACAAATCCTGTACGAATCATCATGCCATGGGTGTGTTCTGTCTGGGTGTAAACGATAAGTCAGCTTGGCTCTGCCCCAAGGGTTTTTGTCTTCATCCACTTCCTGTGTCCCTGACTCCACCCCCTTATCTCGGCCCTCTCCTCTGCAGGCACAGCGACTATAAGGTGGCCTCTCCTGCTCTGAGAGCTGTGGGGAACATTGTGACCGGGGACGACATCCAGACACAGGTGAGCACAACGCTGCGCTTCAGGAGGGTCGTCGAAGGTTCTCCTCCATGTCTTTTAAACGTTCCTATGTTTCCCTAATGCATTTGTTTGAGTGTTGTATAGTTTTGTAGCCTGTTGGCTACGAGGTCCCGGCACATTCCTGGTGCCCTGCATCAGTCCTGGCTTTAGCCACAGTCCTGGCTTTAGCCTCAGACTGCAGGCTGAAGCCAGTGGGTGGTGTAAAGCCTCCAGTCAGGGGCACTGGGTGGGTGGTGTAAAGCGGCCAGCCAGGCTCATTGTGTGCATGTTCTCTGTGTAGGTGGTGTTGAACTGCTCGGCGCTGCCCTGCCTGCTGCACCTCCTCAGCAGCGCTAAAGAGTCCATCCGCAAAGAGGCCTGCTGGACCATCTCCAACATCACCGCCGGCAACAGGGCGCAGATACAGGTGTGGCCTCAGAGCTACATACAGGGGTTACCATGGCTACAGGGCGCAGATCCAGGTGTGGCCTCGGAGCTAGATACAGGGGTTACCATGGCCACAGGGCGCAGATACAGGTGTCGCCTCAGGGCTAGATACAGGGGTTACCATGGCTACAGGGCGCAGATACAGGTGTGGCCTCAGAGCTAGATACAGGGGTTACCATGGCTACAGGGCGCAGATACAGGTGTGGCCTCAGAGCTAGATACAGGGGTTACCATGGCTACAGGGCGCAGATACAGGTGGGGCCTCAGAGCTAGATACAGGGGTTACCATGGCTACAGGGCGCAGATACAGGTGTGGCCTCAGGGCTAGATACAGGGGTTACCATGGCTACAGGGCGCAGATACAGGTGTGGCCTCAGAGCTAGATACAGGGGTTACCATGGCTACAGGGCGCAGATACAGGTGGGGCCTGAGAGCTAGCTGGATACAAGGGTTACCATGGCTACACAGGGCGTAGATAGAGGTGTTACCATGGCTACAGAGCGCAGATACAGGTGTTACCATGGCTACAGAGCGCAGATACAGGTGTTACCATGGCTACAGAGCGCAGATACGGGTGTTACCATGGCTACAGATCTAGATACAGGTGTAACCATGGCTACAGAGCTCAGATACGGGTGTTACCATGGCTACAGAGCGCAGATACAGGTGTTACCATGGCTACAGAGTGCAGATGCAGGTGTTACCATGGTTACAGAGCGCAGATGCAGGTGTTACCATGGCTACAGAGCTTGGATATGGTTGTTACCATGGCTACAGATCTAGATACAGGTGTTACCATGGCTACAGAACTCAGATACAGGTGCTACCATGGTGTAACATGCGTTGTGTTTATCTCTGAAGCATGGACTGGGACTCTCAGCATTGGGTGCAGTGGTTGTATTGCCTGCACAATGGACCAGCAAACATACAGACAGGGTATATAATTTCCTGGTCCGCCTAGACAAAATAAATACAATATTACAAATTGCACGATAACCTGTGCGTGCAAACAAAATAAAATGGATAATACCATGCCAAATATCACAAGAATGTATTAAACAACCGTCTGGAGATAAGTGACGATAATGATAACATGACTAACAGATATTTCATGCTGACGCGTTTCTTGCTCAACCTACCTGCAGCAGATGCCGTCCTTTCTGCCCCAGCATACCCAGGATGCAACACTGTACCGAAATATCACAAGTCTTGACCCAATGACTGGATGGATTTAACAATATTCTCATACTCATTTTATTTACTCCCTTACAATGGGTGGGTTGAGATTGGTTAAAAAGAGGACATCCCACAAGGACCTGAGGGACTTGATTATCTGCCTGATATCCAGAGAGACCAGGCAGGAGAGTAGATCCAAAAACAAAGGGCTGGGGAAGTGTTTATCTCCTCCTCCGTGCTCTTCCCACAGACGGTGATCGACGCCAACATCTTCCCGGTGCTCATCGACATCCTGCAAAAGGCGGAGTTCAGGACCAGGAAGGAGGCCGCCTGGGCCATCACCAACGCCACCTCGGGAGGAACGCCCGAGCAGATCAGGTCCTCAGAGCTCCACCACACCTGTTGACCTCAGACATTCATTTCACTTGGTATTAGAAGGTCAGGTCCTCAGACATTCACTACACCTGTTATTAGATGACTGTAACCTGTCATTATAACACCTGGTATTAGCAGACTGTGACCTGTCATTATAACACCTGGTATTAGCAGACTGACCTGTCATTATAACACCTGACCTGGTATTAGCAGACTGTAACCTGTCATTATAACACCTGGTATTAGCAGACTGTAACCTGTCATTATAACACCTGGTATTAGCAGACTGTAACCTGTCATTATAACACCTGGTATTAGCAGACTGTAACCTGTCATTATAACACCTGGTATTAGGTACCTGGTGAACCTCGGCTGCATCAAGCCCCTGTGTGACCTGCTGACCGTCATGGACTCCAAGATCGTGCAGGTGGCTCTGAACGGCCTGGAGAACATCCTCCGTCTGGGGGAGCAGGAGGCCAAGCAGGAGACCAGCGGAGCAGGGGTCAACCCCTACTGCAGCCTCATCGAGGAGGCCTACGGTCAGCACACACACACACTGCTGGTCACCACACACACTGCTGGTCACCACACACGCACTGCTGGTCCACACACTGCGGGTTACCACGTACACACTGCTGGTCCTCTCTGTCTCTGTCTCTGTCTGTCTGTGTCTCTGTCTCTCTGTCTCTCTGTCTGTCTCTGTCTCTCTGGGTGTCTGTGTCTGTCTCTCTGTCTCTGTCTCTCTGGGTGTCTGTGTCTCTGTCTGTCTCTCTCTGTCTCTGGGTGTCTGTCTCTGGGTGTCTGTGTCTCTGTCTGTCCACACACGCATGACCCAATGGGGGGCTGGAGGGGTCATCAGAGAGGGATGGATGCTAGAAAAGACAAAGTCCCGTAGAATTGTAACCTGTATGAGGAGCAATGATTCAGGATCCCTTCCTCTTGGATTCTGTTCTACTGTGAATGTACATTTGAATGATTCAAGTATTATTATTCTTTTCATGATTCAGAAAAAAGAAACATGGAAACAGTTTAGGCCCCGTTATTGTTAAATCTCACCCCTTTCTCTGCGCTCCTCAGGTCTGGACAAGATCGAGTTCCTCCAGAGCCACGACAACCAGGAGATCTACCAGAAGGCCTTCGACCTGATCGAGCACTACTTCGGCGTGGAGGAGGACGACGTGGCGGGCCTGGCGCCGCAGGTGGACCAGGCCGGCCAGCAGTTCCTCTTCCCCCAGCAGGAGGCCCCCATGGAGGGCTTCCAGCTATAACTCCCCCGGCCCCCCATCCTCCAGGGTACATCCAGAGGGCACCCCTGTACCGTCTGACGCCCTCCCTCTCTCCCATGTGTGAGGTCCCATCTCCCCCATCTACCTTCTCCCCCCGCCCCCGCCCTATCCTGCAGCCTCCGGTCAGCCCTGCTCGTCGCCAGGAGCGCTGACCTTTAAACGATCCTACCTAGTCTGAGAAATACCCAACTCAAACGGTCCGAGGACACAATCACCTTGACAAAGGCCAGCGCGAGCAAGTGCGTCGTGGACATCTCTTCAACGTGCTGACATGCCATGGCTCATAGGGGTCAGCGTAAGGCTTCCTCTCTCTGGATCACGGGACCCGTGGAGAGCTCTGAGGGTCCTGAGGTTGCAGGGCCAAAAAATAGATGAATTCATGGTCCTTTCTTTGCCTCGAGGGAGGCTTGTTGAATCCTGCTTTTCTTTTCCTATGTTCTGCGTTTGAGGATTAGTTTGGTAGCCCTCCCTGGTTCCTGGGTGTGGAGCAGCGTTTGGGTTCTGCCACAGTGGCCGTAGATTCAGGGCTGGTCTCTCATGGTAAGAGAGGAACCGCCTCTAGGGGGTGTTGCTCCTCCCCATGGAAACACTGGGAGGGGGCGGGGCTAGTCCGACAGAGGCGGGGCCATGCCATTTTGAGTTGACGGGATGAGTTATTCCCTGATTTTGCTTTTCAGATAGTAGATAGAGTGGGGGGGGGCTGGGGTTGAAGGTGATGAAGTAAGATGTCATTTAGGTTGAGGTGGTTCAGGTTTTGGGGGTTGGTGTTATGGGGTGGGGCGGGGGGGGGGGGTCTAATGTTCGTGGTGTGCCGTGTTATTAATAATGAACCCTTTGGATTATGAAGTTCTCTTGACTAATAAGATAGAGCATGGCTGGTGGTCAGCCTGCAGGGGAGGGGTGTGTTACCGGGACCCCGTGGGGGGCTTATAGGGTGCATGCGTTTCTACGGTGATGTCAACCATACTCGGACCCGGAGGTTACAGAGGTGTCATGGAGTGCAAACCGGTGTCACTCACAAAACCAATTTTGCGCTGCTGCTTCTACGCAGCGGTGCGCGTGGTCGACGGTCCACCGGGGATGTCTTTACTATTGGAGTCTGTGGCCTAAAGGGGCAGACTAGGTGACGGCTGTTTGTCCCACAGGACACCTCTGTGAAGGCTCCGTGAGCGTGGCTCTGCTGCGACCCCTCCCCGTCTCCTGCATGGCGTTTATGACCCTACTCCAAGTCAAACTATATCCCTGGCCAAACTCGGTGGCAGACTCGTACTACACAATAAGAGCGTCAATGCAGTGGTACACCTGGAGGACTCCCACTGGACAGGTTGCATCTAGTGGGTGGTTTTTGAGTTTCTTATTTTGGTGCTGGTGTGGTCCCAGTGGTAGCAAGGGTGTGTTGTACAGCAGTTGATAGATATCTAACCTTAATGATTCTTGGTTACCTTTATCGTGGAGAATGGCTTTGACAACTGGTGATGATGTTGCATGGGTCCATTGTAATATATAAAGGTGTGGGTATATATTCAAATCAATGGCTTACAACGTGTAGTACCAACTAGGGTCTGGCTAGGGATACGTCTTATGTGATGAGCCTAAACCTCCAAAACAAAACTTAAGATGTATAGAGCACACATTACACGCACACTTGCATCCAACACCAGCAGACACTGCACACACACACCTTACCCATGAGTGGGTTCTCGCATTTGACAATGGTTTCCTCGATGACAGGTTTTACAGTGCACTCCTCTCCAAGGGGGGGAGGGGGAAAGCTATGCACACGTTATTCTGTTCCTCTGTCAAAATGACCTGTATTCTAGGATACCTTTTTCATTTGCGAGCCACTTGACATGAGAGGATTTCAGCCTCGTAAACCCTGATCCCAGGTCAGCTGCCCTCCTGCCGCGGGTCACCACAGGCCCACTGGGGGAGGCCCAGCGGAACTGGGATCAGCGTTCCTCCGGGCACAACGGTCTGCTAGTGTGATGTTTGACTGACAGGCACTGCGTGAAGACGGATATATTCATTTTGTTTTACGACCCCCTTAAGGAGCACTTATTCAGTGGATCAAACCCCACTGCTGGGACTCGGCGTGCAGGCTCGACTGTGGCTTTGGTCTGAGCTTAATGCAGTGTGTGTGTTTTGTATGGATCTAATATCTATATGGTAATCACATGCACACACACACACCGAAACGTTACATCAGATTCGAATTGATGAACCTTATTGGGGATCATCCCGGCCAACAGACGCCCAGCAGCAGCAGCAGCACGGTCTAATGGCAGGGGAGACTGTCTCTCTGCCGGTCTCTCTGCCGGTCTGGAGATCCACAGTAGGCGTGTTCCTACCACGCTGGAGAGGTTCAGCGGTGGACGCCGTCAAGCGGGCGGTTAGCCGCGCCCCGTCGCTCACGGCTTCAACGGCAGCGCGTTGCGCCCGCCGAGCAGCATTTATATCGATGGACTTTGGTTTAATTTCCACTTCTGGTCAAGATCCTCAAAGAATTTCCGGAGTGGCAAAGAAAACATGCTCACGAAAGAAGAATCTATAAAAAAAAAAGAAAATATTTATATTTTAAGAAATGCACTCCTATTCACTAAAGTGCCAAACCCGACCAACAACAGACTGAGATTCCTAGGTTTCTGACTGATAGACTTTTTTTCCTTTTTATTTTCTTCTTTTTGTCCTTTTTGTACTTGAATGTGCACACGTTTTGTGCAAAACATTGCTGCTCTCCTTATCTCAACATTTCATTATATTGCCATTTATTCTTTCTTTAAGTGGCATTCTTCAACATACAGGAAGTAAATCAGGACGCAGGATGTGACTTCATTGTTCGGGGCAACAAAGGGCTTAATGATTGCGTCACATTGCGAACTCCGAGTTGTGTCCCACTTCTTCCAGTGTTGTTGTGTTGTGGCTCAGGGGGACCCCACCACCCCCGGTGTTCCCAGTGACACGGTGACATTGGCTGACCCCCTGGGTCGGCTTGGGTGATTAACATGAGGTTCAATATGCGGCCAATATCCACTTCCCAACACTGTTCAGAAAAGGTTTGTCACCTTTTCTCAAGAGCACAAGATGCATGGCTGGGATCCTCAGCCAGGCTTGTCCACCCCTGTTTAGTGCTGCCCTAGTGAGCTGGTTATCTCAGCAAAGCGGGCTCCCCTAAGCCCAACATATCTTTAAAGGTGGTGTTTGAGCGTTGTTTCTTTTTGGCAAATTGCTGCAGTGTATTTGTTGTTTATGTTGGTCATCAACAAAAGCTGTTTTTTGCGAGCGCTGCAGGAAGCCCTGCGCTACGTCAACGCACTCCCGCAAAGTGCTCTGCCCTCGACGATACCGACCGCAGACGCAACAACCAGAGAGACGGGAACACGTTTTTCATACTTTGAGTTGAAGCAACTGAAGGAACTTCATGATTTTTTTCGTAAATTATGCAGTGATTGACATTATAAAAAAAGTAAAACTTGGAGCTGATCTATGTGTGTTTTCTGATACTTGGACGTGTATTCTGGTGAACTTCCAATCACTTCTGAGAAGTGGAGAAAGGACCTTCAGGATGTCCTGGTCTCATTAGGGTCTTCAAACAATGGGAGATGGTACATGAAAGGTTTTGGTTTTTGTTAATTTGATTAGTTTACCTTCCTCCCTAATCAGGATATCCTGGTTTACAATTTTGAATATCTACATCATAGGTAGGATCTTTAATTTTTTTGTTGGTAATTTTCGTGCGGTCGCAGAATACTGTAGGAGGTGTTCTCCGAGGGGCTGGTTCCAAGGTCTCTATCCCTAGTTAGACATGTCTTCCGTCCTATAGGAATAACCATTGATGTCTCTTGTCAAAAAGGAAAGCGATGCTTAGCTTGGTCAAGTAATGTCTATGCTACAAATGTTTACAATGCTATTTGTTTGTGAAATAGGTTTCATGTCATCACGGACCTGTCCTAACTTCCCTTCTCTGCTTCAGTCCTTTCCCGCCCCCTTTTTTAAATGTATTTATTTCTCTTCAGATGGCTTTAATGTCTGATCCCATTCTTAACTGTGACTTGACTTTACCGACGGTATGAATGAGTGACGAGATAACTTCGAAAGAACATGACACCCAAACATGAACAAGAAAAATTACAAGCATACAAAACCATTAACAATATTAGAAATGTAAAAAAAAAAAAGGTATATTGAATAAAAAATTGTCCAGTGGAAATGCTGTACAAAACGAATAAAGTTATGTTGCAACCCTTTCGTGCATTTTTGTTGTGCTTGTGTATGATGAACCTGTACAGGGCCCTGTTTCCCGATAACGATGGATCCACGCTCGTACGATCATTCTCACGATGGATCTTGCGATCCATCGTCAATTTCTTTGGAGCGTTTCCCGAAACTCCTCTTAACGTGAACGCGCATTCGCTGCACTCACGACGTCGTAGGATTGTAACTGTCTACTGACACGGTGCTGAAATGGGCTCCGTAGGAGGGGGAGACGCAGGAATGTCGCAGGAAAATTGTGTTAAAAAGGGTTAAAATATATCCCCATCAAGGACAACAGCAGAGTAGCCTACGAAAAAAATAGACTGCAATTATATGAATGCTAAAGACATTAAAACACAATTGATTAGGCTTAAACCGACATATATCAGTCCTAATCCTGAATGCACTGTGCGTTTCACGGCATTTTCCCCCCTTAAATAATTCCTCTTCACACCTGTGAATAACCCGGGAGACGTCTATGATGAGGAATACAACGAAGCCCACCGTCTGGCCCGGTGCATCGTTGAGCGCACGATCGGGAGGTGGAAGTTGCGCTTTAGTGATTGAGACTTTTTTTAACCCCCTCCACCCTCCCTCATGTCACTAAACATTCCCGTCAACGTGACCAATCCCCACCATATCCCAGCCTTTTGCCTGCTCCTTTGCTTGTTTTTTTTAATTTATTTTATTTCGTTATTTTTTATTTTTTTTAATTTGTTTAATTTAATTTATTTTTTTACATTATTTTATGCTACGTTTTATGAGTAGCCTATGTCAGTCTGCACAAATCCCCCCACTTTCTCTCACACATTTTGAGTGCCCTGCCTGCGCAAACATTTTCTGGACTGTCCCGTTTTATTTTGGCCATTTGAACATCTTTATTAATAAATTAATTAATAATCTTTATTAATTACCAAACTAAGAACATAAAGGCGCAATGCGTTTTAATAAAACGCATCCAATAGACGGAATGTCCGATGGTGTCGCCACTGAGGCTATAGCTGACGATGCTCTTAGCGTCCTACGAGTACCTACGAGCACCCCTGGAGTACTCGTTAGCTACGAGCGTTTTCAAGACGTTCGTTCCCCACGATGCTTTCGGGAAACGCGGTGAAAACTCAACGATGCGCACAGGCTAACGACGCTTTCGGGAAACGGGGCCCAGCACGGTTCACATGATGTTCTGGTCAGTTCCGCTCCTGATCGCTGGTGGGCGCTAGAGGTAGTAGAGGCTCCTGATAGGTTGAGAGGCGGTGGGCTAAGCGGAAGTGATTGTTGTGTTCTGGATACGGTTCTCACGCTGCAAAGAAAGTAAAACCAAAAGCTGGAGCAGGGGTATATCTCCTCCGTCAGGTCTGTCAGGTAACGAATTTAATATGAACATTGTGTAACAGTGGAAGAACACGTACAGGACTGATGACTTGTCTGTCTGAGGACAGCGAACGCCTCACTATGTTAGCTCGGTACTGCTAACGTTCAACTACAAGCTGCGGATATAAGTGCACCTATTCGACTAAGGTCGATCTAGTATTATTGATAAGTGACAGGTCTCTAGGCACAAAGCTTGAGTAAAGTCTACAGGACTTTAATCAGTGTGTTGTGGTCAAGATTGTGTTGTGGCGTTGGAAACTAATAGTGTGGACTTACTTCTTAACGCCAGATATTACCGTAGATTGAAGAGATGAAGAAACAAGACGCGGAAGAATCCATTCCCCAGGCGGCCGATGAAGCGCCGTCTACAGCTGGGGCCGTGGAGGGCCCCCCCACACCCACGGGATCCGAACCGGAGACCCCCGCGGCACACACACCGCCTCAGTCTGGAGGAACCGGGCTGGACGATAAAGGTTTCAGTCATGTTTTCACGTTGTATCCAGACGGGGTCTTGGATCCCAGCTCTCATGTTTCCGTCATGTCGTCATGCTGTATCAAGACGGGAACTTGGATCTCAGCTCTAACGTGCAACAGCTAGTGCCCACACGTTGACCACTGGCTCTGTGTTAAGTTAATGTCGTCCAATGAGCTGTGGCTATTTAAGGTTCACTGAAACGTTCCCAACCTACTGTGTGTGTGTGTGTGTGTGTGTGTGTGTGTGTGTGTGTGTGTAGTGGCCGAGGTGGTGCTGTCCCAGTGTGACATGTCAGAGGAGCTGAGTCGGCAGCTGGAGGACATCCTCAGTACCTACTGCCTGGCGAACGCCAATGGCGACGGCCCCGCTCTGCCCAACGGCCAATCGCACAGCCCCGAGCTCAACGGCCTGGCCCATGAAGGGGACGAGGGCAAGGCCGTGAAGGGTGGGAAAGTGAGCGGCGGCGGGGGCGGGGGAGGGAAGGAGGCGAAGAAGACCCAGGAGAAGAAGAAGGTGAAGGGATTGGGTAAGGAGGTCAGGGGGCATCATCGAGGGTCAGAGGGCGGCAAGCAGCCCTCTGATCAACTAGCCCCATATATAGCTCGTCATGTTATCTTATATTATTGTATGAGTTCTGCCCCCCCATAACACTCTTCAAATGTACTCCTCGGGCCGCTGTGCAGGCAAAGAGATCACCCTCCTGATGCAGACGCTGAACACCCTGAGCACACCCGACGAGAAGCTGGCAGGCCTCTGTAAGAAGTACGCTGAGCTGGTGAGGGGCCTCCTGCACCGCCTTCACACAGCCACCAGAGGGCACTGTTGGCTCATGGGTTTGAGTGGGAAAACTATGATGGCGAAAATGACACAATCACTTTTTAGCGGAAATACGTCTTTCAGCCCTTTTTCAAGAATCAAATCGGTTATTGTGTTATTTGTTATCAGTAATGTTAGTTTTTTAAACTAAATGTCATTGCCATCAGTGTCCACTCTAAGTGAGCTGTTGCAGTCAAAACATGGTGAATGTTGGTGCATTGTATCTTTTCTTTTTTATAAACTTCCAATCATTGTAGTACAGCAAGCTACAGTTGCACAATAAATAAAATCTTTGGGGACAAATCTTTTCACGTCAAGAATAATGAGACCGTCCATCAAGTGTGTGTGTTTGTGTGTGTAGCTGGAGGAGCAGCGTAACGCCCAGAAGCAGATGCGCGCGCTGCAGAAGAAGCAGAGCCAGCTGGTGCAGGAGAAGGACAACCTGCGCAACGAGCACAGCAAGGCTATCCTGGCCCGCGGCAAGCTGGAGAGCCTCTGCCGAGAGCTGCAGCGGCACAACCGCACGCTGAAGGTACGCTCCTCCTCAGCCGGTCAGCAGAGCCTCCAGGGAGGCTCGTAGCACTGCCCCTGGGTCTGCTCCTGTAGGGACCAACTGCGGTCAAGTGAGCCGCTATTCGTTCATCCGCGGTTAAGCACAATTTCAGAACATTCTGATGTGGAGTTTCAAAATAAAAGCCAACCAAAATCTCCAATATGAGACATATTACATATGATTTTGGATTCAATTTAAAAGAAAATGCCCCCTTATTTCAGGCTCATTTCACATCAGGGTTATAGTTCAAGACCCCATGGGGTCACACAAGAAGTCTCAGAACATTCTGATGTGGAGTTTCAAAATAAAAGCCAACCAAAGTTTCCAATATGAGACATATTACATATGATTTTGGATTCAATTCAAAAGAAAATGCCCTGTTATTGCAGGCTCATTTCACTTCAGGGTTATAGTTCACGACCCCATAGGGTTAGGAAACTTTGGTTGGCTTTTATTTTGAAACTCCACATCAGAATGTTGAAGTGAAATTAAGTGAAATGAGCCTGAAATAACAGGGCATTTTCTTTTAAATTGAATCCAAAATCATATGTAATATGTCTCATATTGGAAACTTTGGTTGGCTTTTATTTTGAAACTCCACATCAGAATGTTCTGAAACCTTTTTGCGTGACCCCATGGGGCCTTGAACTATAATCCTGGGACAGACTTGAAGTTGAACATCAAATGGAAGAATTCTAGACTTCTAACACGTCTCATTCCACCATAGTATGGCTCGCGTTCCCAACAGCTTGATTCTTTATTATTCTCTCCTATAATGTAATAATATAATAATATAACTACCAGCCTTAAAAGGGTAATGAAGGTTCAGAACGCACCACAGGGATTCCGGTAGATATTCGCTTGCAGCAAAGTTTCCTTTCAGATATATCTTGCTGTAAAGACTCAACATAAGACAATATTTTAGATCACTGCTCTAGATGTTCGACATGTTCCTAATATCAAGGACACCGTGTGGCACTCTGGGAAATGTGTGTAAAACACTATAGACAAGACTATACATGAAAGGCATCCACTCGCGGTTGATATGTGGAAACAGGGAATATTTAACGATTATAAGAACTCATCAACCCGGATATTATTGCGTAACGCGTTTGAAATGGCTCATACACGTGTCTTGAAAGAATCATTCAAAGGAAACAGGCTGTAATTTAGAACCTAATGGGCTTCGATGTGTGTTGTCATGGACGCAAGACCAGACATTGGTTAAGGCGCGCCTTCAAGCTGGTAGATTAATCTACCGTTCAGGCCAGGCTAATGTCTGCTACCAAGCCCTGCCGCATGGAAGGAGCACCATTAGTGTGATGAGCCATGCTGTGTTTGTCCTGCGGATGCTTCTTTAAAGGTCCCATGACATGCCACCAGGTGTGGTGTGATTAGCCGCTACAAGCCGTATTGGAAATCTGACCCTTATGACATCACAGGTGGGCGTGTCCACCTAGATGGGTGACGGATAGATGAGCAACGTTTGCTACAGTCCACTGGGTAGGCGGGTCGACTGATCCATCCAGCACACATCTAGGTGGACACGCCCACCTGTGATGTCATAAGGGGCCGATTTCCAAAACGGCTTGTAACGGCTAACCCCCCCCCCCCCCCCCCCCTCCCCAAGGATGAAGGGGTGCAGCGGACGCGGCTGGAGGAGGAGAAGAGGAAGGAGGTGACGTCCCACTTCCAGGTCACGCTGCAGGACATCCAGTCCCAGATGGAGCAGCACAACGAGAGGAACGCCAGCCTGCGGCAGGAGAACACCGTGCTGGCCGACAAGCTCAACAAGCTCTACCAACAGTACAAGCTCCGCGAAGAGGTGGGCGGGGCCCCGACTCATGCTTAACCCCGCCCCTATCTCTAGATGGTCCTCTGAATCAAGACCCATTAAAGGGAAGAGGAGGAAGGGGCCCGACTCATGCTTAACCCCGCCCCTATCTCTAGATGGTCCTCTGAATCAAGACCCATTAAAGGGAGGTGGAGGGCGTGGCCCGACTCATGCTTAACCCCGCCCCTATCTCTAGATGGTCCTCTGAATCAAGACCCATTAAAGGGAGGTGGAGGGCGTGGCCCGACTCATGCTTAACCCCGCCCCTATCTCTAGATGGTCCTCTGAATCAAGACCCATTAAAGGGAGGTGGAGGGCGTGGCCCGACTCATGCTTAACCCCGCCCCTATCTCTAGATGGTCCTCTGAATCAAGACCCATTAAAGGGAGGTGGAGGGCGTGGCCCGACTCATGCTTAACCCCGCCCCTATCTCTAGATGGTCCTCTGAATCAAGACCCATTAAAGGGAGGTGGAGGGCGTGGCCCGACTCATGCTTAACCCCGCCCCTATCTCTAGATGGTCCTCTGAATCAAGACCCATTAAAGGGACGTGGAGGGCGTGGCCCCGACTCATGCTTAACCCCCCCCCTATCTCTAGATGGTCCTCTGAATCAAGACCCATTAAAGGGAGGTGGAGGGCGTGGCCCGACTCATGCTTAACCCCGCCCCTATCTCTAGATGGTCCTCTGAATTGAGACCCGTTAAAGGGAAGAGGGGCCGTGTTGGGTACGAGGGGGGGATCAAGTGCAGGAGCAATGCATCAGAAATGGCTTCATTTTTAGTGCTGCCTAAACACAATCCCCTTCAACAATGCGCTAGTAGCCTTCTGTGCTTCTGAATGTGTTCCCTTGGTAAACGAGGCCTCCCTCTCGCGCCCAGCACATAGACAAGGTGGTGAAGCACAAGGAGCTGCAGCAGCAGCTGGTGGACGCCAAGCTGCACCAGGCGCACGAGCTGCTCAAACAGTCCGAGGAGCGCCACGACCGTGAGAAGGACTTTGTGAGTAACACATGCATGCATGCATGCATGCATACATACATGCATACACAGTAGCTAAGGTCCGTCCTATTTACTGGTAGAGTGAACAGTTGCATAAGAACCTTACGGGAGGGTAATGATTGGAAAATATCGTGCATTTTGAATGTCCAAATAGCACACCACTAACATTATAGTCCTGTCTCGTCTCGTTAACGAAAACAAAACGTACATTTCGTCATAGTTTTTATTATCAAAGATCTATTTTTAGCTCGTCAACGTCTCGTCTTAGTCATGGAAAAAAGGTTGTTGACGAACATTTTCGTTAACGAAATTAACAATGATATACACAAATTGCCCAGCTCATCAACTTACTTCTTACCCTCCCTCTGCCCCCCCCCCCCCCAGCTGCTGAAGGAGGCGGTGGAGTCCCAGAGGATGTGTGAGCTGATGAAGCAGCAGGAGGTGCACCTCAAGCAGCAGGTGAGGACCTTGTATTGAGGACGTGCTCTCTGACCGACCACATGAGCCTAAAGAGTTGATGTGGTTGTTGTTGTTGACGGAGCCTGACTCCTCTCCTCATCTCTATGCAGTTGTCGTTATACACTGAAAAGTTTGAAGAGTTCCAGACCACCCTGGCCAAGAGCAACGAGGTCTTCACCACTTTCAAACAGGAGATGGAGAAGGTGAGTGTGTGTGTGTGTGTGTGTAGGGGGGGGTATCCTTCTTTAGTCAATGTCTTCATTCTGTTGTAATGAATCGGTCCATTTGAAAACGAGTAATGAATGATCATCATATTGTCTCCAGATGACCAAGAAGATCAAGAAGCTGGAGAAGGAGACCACCATGTACCGGTCCCGCTGGGAGAGCAGCAACAAGGCTCTGCTGGAGATGTCCGAGGAGGTGAGGCCTGCCTCCTCCTGGCCCCGTGGCTCAGCGGGGGTTTCTTCTAGGGCCGGACCCTGGAGTTAGACCAGTCTTCATTAAGATGCCCCAGCGGCCTTCTCAGAAGAAACTATCTTAGGTCCAAACCGCTGCCCTAGTCCCGTCATTGGTGTTGGTTTGAAACTCAGACAGCGGCGTTAAAGCGAGAGGAGAGGGGCGATCTCTGGTCACGAACCATCTGACCCGAAACGCAGCATATAGGTTCACACGGCTGGACCAACCGGGACTACGTCTACTGATTTGGCTTTTGCTCCTCAATTTAGTTCAATTTATTGTGGGATTTATCACGCTTAAAGGAGCATATTATACCACCAGCTGTGAGTGTGATTAGCCTACAAGCCGTTTCGCCATTTCTCCTTTAAGCTCTCGAATACCATAATCCTTTCTGATGTCCATGTTGCCGTCGTGGCAAAAAAAACGGAATACGGTTCATTTGGTTGATATCAGGGTCCACAGCCTCGTTCATTAGGTTTATATCAGGGTCTACAGCCTCGTTCATTAGGTTTATATCAGGGTCCACAGCCTCGTTCATTAGGTTTATATCAGGGTCTACAGCCTCGTTCATTAGGTTTATATCAGGGTCCACAGCCTCGTTCATTAGGTTTATATCAGGGTCCACAGCCTCGTTCATTAGGTTTATATCAGGGTCTACAGCCTCGTTCTTTAGCTCAACCTTTAGGCCAAGGCAGTAACGCGTCCAGAGATCAGACCCGTTAACCTGACCCTCCTCCTTGTGTTCAGAAAACGGTGCGGGACCGAGACTTCGAGGGCCTGCAGGGGAAGGTTCAGCGGCTGGAGAAGCTGCGGCGGGCGCTGAAAGTGGAGCGCAACGAGCTCAGCAAGAAGGTGCAGAGCCTGGGGGGGCCGGACGAGGCGGTGCCCCCGGCCCACGCCGACTCGCCCTCCCCGCCCCCCATGGACCTGGAGCACAGCGGCCACCCCCCCACCCCCAACAGCTCCTCCTGCTCACATGCCTGCCGGTGCGGCCCGGAGACGGACTCAAGGAGCCCGCTGGAGGGGGCCCCCCCGCCCCCCGCTGCCCTGCCCCTCTCTGCCCAGGACTGAGGCCTCTGACGGGGAGGAGAGCACGCTCAGACCGCACGCTCAGACTGCACTTCTGCACCCCCGCACCCCCCAACACACTGACACACACACACACACACACGCGCGCGCAGGCTCACATTCCACCCCAAACCTTAAAAACAAGAAATTTAAATATGGGAATTCCAGCTCCTATAGGCCCTCAAAAGTTCATGTATTAAGTAACACAACAGACCATATTTCCGTTGCAATTAGAATGTCTTATTTAAAATCATTCCATTGATGTGAGAAAAAGCCATCTTCGCTGAATGACTTAAGCCTCTGTTGAATTATTGCACACGTAGTTGCACAATGCTCTTGTGCAACTACGTGTAATAACATTTTGACATATTTAATGTAACTGTTACCTATATCTTACAGAGCACCACTATTCATTAAAATGTATATTTTTAATTGACATGTATTGAGGTTTATTTCGCTGTTTTTGGTTTTTAAATAAATGGCCCTATCATCATATCCTGTTGTGTATATAACAGTCTTTCCTCATTGCTATATACCAACAACATTCTTCTTCCCCGTAGTGTGTGGAGGGTGTGGTGTGCTTTGTGTGTGAACTGTTAGTGTGTGTGGAGGGTTCAGACATGACTGTGTTGCTTACTGCCTCCTATACTTCACTATAGTCCCCGGGAACTGAATGTTAAACTATGCAATCCTAGCCACTCTCTGATCAAGCAAGCGCTTGCACGTGAGAATGTAAAGTCTATTCCATTGTTGGATTTGCATGGTACAATTTCATTAAAAATTCACGCTTTTGATTTAACAGAAAAAAATTGTGTATCCACTTGCTGCTTTACTTCCACTGACGGGGAAAGCAAACAATGATAATATGAAGGAGGGTTGGTGTTGAATACAGTGGTCTATTTAGAGCTGAAAAACGGCTCTGTTTCCATGCTCATTATTCAGTTACTTCTATTCTTTGTGCTTGTATTGAATACCATGGATTAACTGAATATAATTTGTTTTAGGAAATATGAAGTGCCTCCCAATCTAGTGCTTGGGTATTCTGTGGTTTATTGGAACGCACCAAAGATTGTTGAACTTTTTTGGTTTATTTTGCTTTTGTGTGTTTGTTGCACTGTCTGTGAAACCTTTCTCTTAAATTAAAGTGCAGCCAGTGTATACGTCCGTTACGAGACATGCTGATGTAGGGGGCAGACTGTGGTGTGGTCAGAGTTCTGGGATACCCAAGTGATTTGTTATGGGGAGGAAGCTGCACACAGTTTTTGTTTAGGTTAAAATGCACATTTCCATAAAAGGTTTCCCTGAATTGTAACTATATATTGGTAAACTATCATACATTAGACATACATTAAACCAGACCTAAAGCTCATATAATTACCATGCTCTGTATTATTTATTAGACAAGGTGGCCTAATGTAGTATGGCATGGGAAGGAGGGATTTGGGGCCTCATGTACTAAGGTTGCGTACGCACAAAAACGTGGCGTACGTCCTTTTCCACGCTCACGTTCAGATGTACAAAACGTGAAATGACCGTAAAAATGTGCGGTCCCCACGCCAGCTCCAGAGCTGTCGTACGCACGTTTCTACAGCTATTGTTCCTTTGGCGACACTTAGAGGTGACGCTGGGAAACTGGGAAAAAAGGTGAAAACCATGACTCATCAGAGTGATTTGCACATCAGAGACACACTAATGAACGATTAACACACCTTGCAATTATATGGGTGGCTATAAAAGCATGCGCAATGGATGAAGAAAATTGTTTTAAAAATGGCTGCGTTAGCGTTGTTAGAGGACATCGCAAATGGTCAAATCCGAAGGGAACGTATATTTAGGGAACGCGAGGACTTACTCGCAAATGATGATGATTGGCTCATGAGCCGATTTCGTTTCCCCAGGCCAGTATTACTGGAGCTGTGCGCAGAGCTGCGGCCGGCCCTAGAGCGCCACACAGCCAGGGGTTGTCCGTGCCCACACAGGTGCTGACCACGCTGGGGTTCCTGGCAACAGGGGCCTTCCAGCGGGAGCTGCCCGACTGGTCAGGAGTGTGCCAGTCCACCCTGAGCCGAGCCATGCCAGCTGTGTGGGACGGAATCATCATATGAGATTAATATGAGTCCAGACCGGCCTCATATGCATTAATGCATTAATATGAGATAATTAATGCATTCAAAGCCGAGCCGAGCCGCCTTGCCCTGTGAATTCAGTTGCAGCGCAAATATAGCAGCAAATACGTTACATTCTTAACCCAGCAGCGGTGTTGTTCAGATACTGATTAAATGGGTTTGTTAACCATGCGTAATAGTATGGCTCCATGAGTATGCGCACACGTTCTATGTGTTCTTCATCTCTGGGCACTGCGTCCCTTTATGTTTTGCAGCGGTTGCATTTGTTCTCTGTTAAAATACATGGTTAATGTATTATTTTGGAGTTAATAAATTTGAAAAAAAAAACAGGAACACCACTAGTTTCTGGCTACGCCACTGGTGTCACCGATCAAAGCGGCCACTCTCAAATCGAAGGGGGAGAGTTCCCCCACTCCCGTCCCCCCTCCTGTTGCGGTCACGCTTCGGCGGTGGGCAGAAACCCTCCGCTTCACCTCCACCTTGAGGTCTGACCACTTTTTTTTAATTTCAGAGTGTGTGCGCTGCTGAGACCCTACTGCATTGACGGCCTCGCAAACACGCTCCCACTCACTTCTCTTTTGTTTTGCATTTATCCCTGTTGACAGGGTTCCAAATAGCATATGCTTGCGCATTTCTACCTCTTGGAGCAAAATCTCGAGCTCGGACTCCGTGAAGTTTCGTTTTTTGCCTCTGTTCATGGTGCCAGGTGATCGGATTAAGAGGTGAATCTCAGGTCCAGAGGCCTATTTAAATTAAATTGCATATTTAAATGAGGGCGTGGACAGGGAGGAGTTTGGCACCTCGGCATATGCGCTCAATTCCACGTTGATTGAGATGTACAAAAGAAACGTGCTTGGATCCATGCGTTCGCACACTTTGATACATCTGAATTTATTTGTGCGTAAGACAGTTTCTGGGTTTTGGCGTACGCCAAGTTTCAGTATGAAATCCACGCAAGTCTTAGTACATGAGGCCCTTGGTGTGTAGCGGTCAAACTTCCTCTCATATTAATGACATTTTAAGACAAGCACCAGCTACCTCCGGCCAATAGGGGGCCCCTGTCCGGCCGGTAGAGGGTCCTGACCGGCCGCTAGGGGGGCCAAGGCGGAAGTGCTAACTCCTTTCCGCCGAAAACCCGGGGCTTGATCCACGAGTGTTGGTCCTTTCTATTTCTTCGTTGGAATAAACAACCACCGAATACGGAGTAAAGGGACTTCAATCATGGTGAGTGTGGGTCATGAATATTTTCCGGCGCTGTTACACTTTTAAAGAAAACATGGATTTATTAGGTTAAGAGGTCTGCTCTGCGGGAGCTACATCGGCTACCGTGAGCTTAGCCAATTGGCTAGTTAGCTAGCTACTAGTCGGTGCGCTGGATAGCTTCGTTCCTAGCCTATGACACAATGTGCAGACGGACGGTACATCTGTTGATCGGTACATCCGATGAAGAGGTTGCTACAGATGATCGGTACATCTGATGATGAGGATGCTACAGATGTTCGATACATCTGATGATGATGCTTCTGATGATGGATACTGATCCTCTTGTTCTCCCCAGAAACCCATCCTGCTGCAGGGGCACGAGCGCTCCATCACTCAGATCAAGTACAACCGGGAGGGAGACCTGCTCTTCTCCGTGGCCAAGGACACGGTAAGGCTACTGAGAGCCGCACTTCACCCTCAGTGAGAGCTCCCGGTCGGTTCCTAAAGTTAAACCAGATGTTTTTGGTTCCAGGTTGTGAACGCGTGGTACTCCGTCAACGGCGAGCGACTGGGGACCTACAATGGTCACACTGGAGCCGTGTGGTGTGTGGACTGTGACTGTATCCTCTTTAGTCCTGCTCTCAGTAGTGTTGGCCTGCCATTACATTCAGTTGGTTTGTTTTGTGTGTTTGTATTGTGTGAGAACGGTCAATGTCCTTAACACTGTGACTCAGGGGACACCAAGAACGTGTTGACGGGGTCTGCAGACAACAGCTGTCGACTGTGGGACTGTGAAACAGGTAGGGCGTGAGGCAGGCATTGGTCATTTTAGGTATATTTTGTAAATGATCATCAGCGATTGCCAGATAGTCATCGTTTTGGAACGTGTGTGTGTAATGTATTTGACTGGTGGTGTTACGACCATGGCAGCCAAGGGTCCACTGTAAAGTGATGCTTGATCGTTGAGCGGACAGCCCACGTCACTATGGTTCAACCGAGGCTCCGTCCTCTGGCAGGTAAACAGCTGGCCCTGCTTGAGACCAGCTCTGCCGTCAGGACCTGTGGCTTCGACTTCAGCGGCAACATCATCATGTTCTCCACGGACAAGCAGATGGGCTACCAGTGCTTCCTCAACTTCTTCGACCTGAGGGATCCCCAGCAAATAAGTAAACAGCCTCCTCAGTTACAACAGAGAAAAGAGAACGTTAATCTCCATAATGTTAAAACAATGGACTGTATTTAATGATCTCGTGTTTAAATCGCAGTGTGTAGGATTTAGTCTCTCACAGTCAATGGGCTGGAACCTTTCAGGATCATAAAACCGTCGAGACGTCTTCTGCCCACTCCTACTGGCTGTGTGATTGTATTACCGTATTATTATTGACTGCAGACATGTCTGGGACATTTTAGCTTCAAGCTAGATGAGCTGTGTCTTTGTGTCTTTAAAAAGGTGGTTTGATGGATTTTAGCTAAATGAATAGTGTTCGTATGAATCAAGCCTCTTCAGTGGAAGTGTTGGCTCATGCCGCTCTTTGTGGTGCAGAGGACAACCAGCCCTACATGACGGTGCCCTGCAGCGAGTCCAAGATCACCAGCGCCGTGTGGGGGCCCCTGGGCGATTACGTCATCGCCGGACACGAGAGCGGAGAGATGAACCAGTTCAGCGCCAAGGTGTTTCTTCTTTCCTGTTGTGGTTTCCCATGTTTAGTGTCCTGACTCAACGCTACAGGGTAGCGGAGGGTAGTTACCCTGACTGCAGGCTACAGGGTAACTTGCCCTGAGAGTAACTGGGTGTGTTGTCCACAGTCCGGGGAGGTCCTGAAGAAGATCAAGGAGCACACCAAGCAGATCAACGACATGCAGAGCTCCGTGGACCTCACCATGGTGATCAGCGCCTCCAAGGACAACACTGCCAAGGTAGCGCCGCTCCTCCGCCCAGACTATAAACGACTATAAACACACCGTCGTGTGGGTGTCATTCACTTCCAATTACTGACCATGTTTAACGGTGTTCTCGATTATCCAGCTGTTTGACTCCACAACTCTGGATCACATCAAGACCTTCAAAACAGAGAGACCCGTTAACTCTGCGGCCATTTCGCCCATCATGGACCACGTAAGGCAACCTCATGGTCAATGCTGAAACAGAATCATTATCCAAGCTTGGCAGCTTCAAGAGTCATTTAGCATTTGACGGGTGGCCCATGTCTAGCTCTATACCCATTAGGTTTGCCTCGTGTTTTTTTCCTATCAGGTGGTGATGGGAGGTGGACAGGAGGCCATGGAGGTCACCACCACATCTACCAGGATCGGCAAGTTTGAGGCCAGGTAAGAGGATATCCCCCTGGCAGTCTGCGGTCTCTTTAGCTATATGGCGTTGAGCACAGCCGCTCACAGATGCAAGTGTTGAATGCAGTCTTCTCTCTGCCCCCCCTCCAGGTTTTTCCATGCTGCTTATGAAGAGGAGTTCGGCAGAGTCAAGGGTCACTTCGGCCCCATCAACTGTGTGGCCTTCCACCCGGATGGAAAGAGGTAGGAGACCCGACACATTTTACAATCAGGCTTAAACCCCATACAAATATTCTAAATAACGATTTGATTCAAACGTTCTCTAGAAACTAGGGCCCGACCGATTTAATCGGCCGATTATAGCCTTTTTGAAAATAATCGGCATTGGCCAAAAAGACGCCGATTACAACCGTTTTTTTTTTTTTGTTATTGCGCTTGGTATCCTGCAGATTGCGCTCCTACTCGCCTTGCTAACTAACAACTTTAGCTGGAGTAAAAAAGAGATTGAATTTTACCGTACAACATGAAAGCACGCTCGCTCAGGCAGCTGTGCGCTCACCTCACCAATGTACACAAGACGCGTTGTTTGAGCATGTTGTGCCTGTTTTTCTTTAGGTCCCAGGCCATGTTAATTTGTTATACTGTAGACTAACGGTGAGACCATACTGCTCAGCACGCCCGTGTTAGTCACTGCTCACCAGCGCAGCACATTTAGTTAGTTATTTATTTTACATTTTACATTACACTTGTTTTTGACTGTAAAGGTATTCTAAAACACTCAAAGGTTCTGCATTCAATTCACATATTCGTCAAAAGTGTTTAAAGTATATTTAAGGTATCAAAAACTACGTTTTATATGCTTTTTTTTTTTTAATCGGCCGATTAAATCGTAATCGTAATTTCTCTGAAAATAATCGGCATCGGCACTCAAATCAATATCGGTCGGGCCCTACTAGAAACGACAGGAAACAGCCTGGCAATTGCTCTACTTTTACACCAAGAACCAAGTCCTCCTGCCCTAGTGACAATTCAGCAGAGCCTCAGCGAGTAGAATGAAACCTCCCTGAAGGAGGCGTGTGGATTCCGTGTTTAGAACCTAAGTTTGGCCCTGCAATGAACTGAATGTTTTCTTCCATCTGCAGCTACAGCAGCGGGGGAGAGGACGGCTACGTGAGGATTCACTACTTCGACCCACATTACTTTGACTTTGAGCTGGAGGCCTAACCAAAGGACTACTGACCGACCAGGGCCCCTACCCTAATGAACTGTCACGTCTACGGATGCCAGCGGGGCCTTCGCATGGATGAAGGGTTGTGACCCAGAAGACCGTTTATTTCATCCCTGGAGTTTTTGTATTGTTAAAATCTGCAGTAGTTTTGCCATCTAACTTGACTCCTGCATTAAACCTGATTAAATTCCATGCACAGCCCCATTCTTTGTACACTTTATGGAGACATAATTGAAAGCAGTTTCTTTATTTCTTATTACAAAGTTTAGGGTAATGCACATTTCACAAGGATCAAACGCTCATACACCTGGAGGCATAATATCTAAAACTAGTCACTTCTCAACATTATCCCCAAAGAGGTATAAACTCATTCACACAAATAAAAAAGGGTAATGACCAAATAGCAATAGGACGACGGCATAAGGAAATGTATTGATACTAAAATAAGTTACTGGATAGGAATTATGAGAAGTCTTGCCAAAGTAATGCCTACTCCAAACATGCAACTTACTGATTTTTACAAAAGTCCCAAAGGGTACAGAAAGTGTTTAAAAGGATCCTTTAGTGTGTGTAGAGAATATTTGAATCATAACCAAACCCTCAGACTAAATCCAACATGTTGGACTTAGTTTGGGTACGTTATATGACCAGGGTGTTTTTAATAGATTCAATTTATAGCGCTTTTCTCACACGTGTTTTTTTTTTTTACCTTCTGACTAAATCACCTGCGCTTTTTTGTTGAGCACAAGGTGAATTGTAATACTTTTTGAATATTCAAATCAAGTCCGAATGGCAACACTGGCCTGCTGTCCTGTTTGCACTCATCTAGAAATCCTATGAGGTTAAAAAAGTGATTTGAGCCAGGCAGTTCAGGTGGCACAGATGTTAAAAGTGGATTAGAAAATAAGTCCTTGGTTTTCCACATTGCAGTAGGATTGGATTCGTGGTGGGGGGGGGGGTCCAGGCATCGTCTCACTTTGACCTGGGGAGTCAAGTGGTCTTCGCCTCTTCTTTTGGTCTAAATAAAAAGGAGACATGAGGTCAGTCCATGTTTCTTAATGAATATGAACATATGGAGACCAACCGGTCCATGCAGCATCACTTACCCAGATGTGTCCATCTTCTCCTCTTCCTTCTCCTCCTCTTTCACTTCTGCTAAGAAACCGATAGAAGGGTCATTAACATTAGCAGTAGGACAATTGGTAGAAGTAAAAATAGAAATGTGTTGACCGGTTAATCCAAGATGGAAATTAAGCCACCTTTAGATGGACTACAGGTGGCCTGACCTGTAGTCCTTTAGATGGACTAGAGGCCAGGCCACCTGTAGTCCTTTAGATGGACTAGAGGCCAGGCCACCTGTAGTCCTTTAGATGGACTACAGGCCAGGCGGTGGTAGTGGTGCCTCACCTTTCTTCTCCTCGCCCTCCTTCTCCTCCTCCTTCTTCACACGCTTGGGCTTCTTGTGGTTGGCTGCGTTCCTGCGGCCCCCGCCCTGGCCCTCGGCCTCGTCCTCCGAGTCTGAGAACTCCTCTTCACACGCGATCCTCTTGTCGTGGGCGCGGACTGAAACCAACCGTGGAACAGGCACCAATTAGCATCCACCCTCACATCGTATACACAACAAGACCGCTCAATGTTTGTAACCCGGGGGGGCCCTCACTTCTAGGGACAGGGGTCCCGTCCATTGAGTCAGACCCACCCACCCCCAACATTTGTAGCCCCCCTCAGTGTGATGGTACACACTTTCATATGGACTTGATTTACCGACAGGGTTGAAAACAAAAAAACATGATTTGGGCCGGGGGGCCAATCAGGTTTACTAGATCCTAGGGCGGGGGGCCAATCAGGTTTACTAGATCCTAGGGCGGGGGGCCAATCAGGTTTACTGGATCCTAGGGCCGGGGCATAATCAGGTTTACTGGATCCTAGGGCCACGGTATGCCTCGCTGGACCACAGGAACAGGTCTTGAGATATGGTCATCATAAACAAGGTGACACCAACCGTGGGAGGTGCACAGAGGGTCTGGGTAGAGGACTTACTGGAGACCCTCTTGTCGGGGTCCTCGTCGTCCTCCTCAGCGCTGTCGGGGTGCGGGGCGTCCTCTGGGATGGCCTGCATCTGCACGCCGGGCGCGTGGGGCAGCATGCGCAGGTTCTCGAACAGCCGCTGCTTGATCTTCTCCAGGTACTCGCCCGTGTTCTGGTTGGTCATGTTGGACGGGCTGATGTGCAGCTTGAAGTCCGGCCCGAAGTACTCAAAGTAGTCGTTGTAGGGCAGCTCGTTGGGGATGGAGCAGTCCAGCGCCACCGCCGTCTCGTAGGTCCAGCAGCGGGCCACGTTCCTAATGGTGTAGCCGCCTCCCCCCAGCATCAGCAGGGGCAGGTTGAAGCTCTTCATGTACTCCACACACTTGGCATGGCCTGGACACAACACACAGATCAGGACACAACACACACAAACACGCCGTTAAGGACAAGACACACACAACGTTCAGGACCCCCCCACCCACACGAACACCCACAATTTTACTCCGACCTGACCCTTGGAGACCCCCTCTCGGAGCCGACGTACCCTTGATGGTGAGATTGAAGCAGCCCAGCCGGTCACCGGAGAGTGAGTCGGCGCCACACTGGAGGACCACAGCACTGGGCTGGTACATCTCCATCACTTTGGCCATGATCTACACATGACACACCAAAGGAACATCACACACCAACAATGTGCTTACTACACCAATCAGGATCCACCAAGACCCCCTGAAGGCCCCTACATTAGACCCTGAGGTGGCTCTAATCTAGGGAGACTCACGGGTTTAAAGATGGCTTCGTAGGACTCGTCGTCGATGCCGTCCCTCAGGGGGTAGTTGACTGCGTAGTACTTGCCCTTCCCGGCTCCAATGTCCTGTGAATATTCATGGTTAACATTCAATGTTGTGCTTTTTTAGATTATGTGTGCATTATACACACACAAACAAAGCAAACTCAATACCCTATGCCTGATGACTTGCATGCACACAGACAGACTTACCCTCAGGTCTCCTGTACCGGGGAAGTACTCCCCATACTTGTGGAAGGAGACGGTCATGACGCGGTCGGTGGTGTAGAAGGCCTCCTCCACACCGTCCCCGTGGTGGATGTCGATGTCGATGTACAGCACCCTCTGGTGGTACCTGCAGGACACAGCGTCGGGGTGTTAGTGCATCCCATAGTTAACAACTAGATGACGGATGCCTTTTAGATGATGGTCAAAAAAAGATTGCCAAGTGACTCAATTAGTGAATGAAAAATATCTATACAAATTTCTTGAAGAATCATCATGCGAGGCCACTGATGCATACACACTAGAAGGCATACTAGTCGAGGGTTTGTATGCAATGGAAAGAAAGCGCCCACAAAAGGCTGTGATGACCACCAAAGGCAGTGTGAAGTTTCTCCTCCCAGCCTCGCTGGGTCAGGCCACTCCCACTTACTTGAGCAGCTCCAGGATGGCCAGCACGATGTCGTTGACGTAGCAGAACCCCGAGGCCTCAGACTTCTTGGCGTGGTGGAGCCCTCCGGCCCAGTTGATGGCGATGTCGGTCTGCTGCTTGTTCAGCTTCACCGCCCCAGCTACACGGGGGGGGGGGGGGGGAGAGAGATATGGATCAGAGGGGACATGGAACTCATGAACTCAGCGTTAACCATACCCAATCAAAACTGTGTGTCAATATGCATCGCAACCCCCACTACCAGAATGATTTCCAACAAGGCAGGGTGAACGCGAGCTGAATAATGCACAGCTGAGGAAACGTACCGACAGAGCCCCCGGTGGAGAGCTGGCAGAACTCAAAGAGCCCATCAAACACAGGACAGTCCTCCCCTACGTTGACTGGGGAGAGGAAACCAAAGGTTAGAATATAAACCTATAGCTTACATGATGATCTATAATTTAAAGACATTAACCGGGATGAGGTAGCACTCTGATGAAGAAAAGAGCTCACATCTCTGCATCTGTTTGCTGTACTCTGACATGTTGTCCGGCCGGATAGACCGGAGAAACTTGATGTAGTCGTCGCTGTGGTACTTGGTCATCTCCTCGCCGTTGGCCTTGTGTGGTCTCTGGAGGAACAACACACCCAGCAGTGGGTTACCTTCTCCTCACAGTCAGTCGGCACAGTGTTACACAGGAAAATAGAACCTGTTCAATTTTGTTATTTCTTAATTCTGACGACATACATTGTGCAATGCGTTTGTGGTTCAGAACTGGCCTCTTGTAACCAGCTAGTCAGCTACTATCAAAGAGATGGTTATATATTACCCATTAGTTAAGTAATGTTTTTATGAGCAGGGTGTCAGGAGAGATATCAAAAGTTTGCGATTGAGAATGCACAGCATTGCTTTGAAATAGTTAAATAGAAATAACTCATAATATATTTATACACAATGAAACAAAAGACCTCAACACTGCATGTTTTTGGATCCCGGGAGGAAGTGGCCACTACTCACATAGATCTCCATCTTCCTGTACAGCCCGTAGTTGAGCAGGAGGTTGTGGGTCATGCGAATCCTGTGGGGCTTCATTGGATGGCCCTGGCCATAGTAGTAGTTACCAACGTCCCCTGAAAATTTTCGCAGAAAGCATTATTTTTCTTTTTTTCTTTTAGTTATCCTCAATACATAATTTATATTCAGTTGAGCGTTACAAATCATTGATAATACTACAGTATGGCAGCACACAATGGATATTGTTGCACCCACTGTAAAATAAGAGTGTGGTTTTTGGTGAAACAGCCCTATCCTATGGACGGTAGTGGGTTTATAACGGGGGACGATACCGAACTGGCCGGTCACGGTCCCCTAGAAACATGATTTAGGCAACTTGTATGGCAAACGGATGAAAATGAGGATTTGAAGGTAGGTTGATTCAACGGATTGATGATAGAGGAAGTGGATGGATGGGATGAACCTCTGGGTAATGAACCTCTTAACGCCGGTCGCTCAGGGGTTCATAACCCAGAGGCGAACTGTGCTCAGAGACCCAACATGATTGGATTTTATGGAAGAAATTAAGCATTCATTTTAAATATGGTAAACAATATCAGTAAGGCACAGCACAATAGCTAAACGACGAGATGTAGCCGCACAACAAGCTAACATTAGCAGCACAGGCTTGTTAGCTAGCACTCGAGCTAGCACGCCGGCTACCCTTGTTCGTTATTCGCTTGGCTCCACTTTACAGAAGGATAACATGCAATTATTAATCGATCTGTGTACAAGGTTCGCATGATTCTAACCCTATGCAAAACAAGAGTGCATATATATTATATTTACCGTCATAATAATAGCAAACTTTCTTCTTTGTTCCTTGAGACAGCGCCATTTTAGCCCGGTTCTCCCCGCTGCTCGGTCTGTCTCGACAGGGAGGAGCTGCTGCTGCGCTATCGACCAATCGGAGCGGACCAGGGAGCTGCAGCTGCTCTGCGGACCAATCAGAGCCGACTGGTGGAGATGAGGGAGGACTTCACCATCAGTGGCTCTTTATTATGGATATATACTCAATGTATATGATCTAATGTATTCATGGACCAATACTGTAACCATCAGCGGCTCTTTAATATAGATATATACTCAATGTGTATATAATGTATTCATGGAGCAATACTGTAACCCTCAGCAGCTCTTTAATATGGATAGATACTCAATATGTATATAATGTATTCATGGAACAAACTTTAACCATCAGCGGCTGCCCTAGATATATACTCAATGTATAATATCTAATGTATTCGTGGAGCAATACTGTAACCATCAGCGGCTCTTTAATATAGATATATACTCAATGCATAGGCTATTCATGGAGCAATACTGTAACTATCTCTTAATATAGATATACACTCAATGTATAATGTCTAATGTATTCATGGAGGACTACTGTAACAATCATTGGCACTTCAATATAAATATATACTCAATGTATATCTAATGCATTCAATACAACAACCAAATGTTAGTGCTAGATTAAAAACAGCTAAATGTGAAGTGGTTATTGAGCAATATTCCATATTTGTTGGTACAAACAATGTAATAAGATGGATATTAATTGCACAAAGCGTAACGATTATGTTTGAAAATTATCAGTCATGTGGGACTCAAACTGACTGTGATTTACTGCCAACAGCGTCACCTGCTGTCCCACTAAAGATTCTGGACTATTAGGCAGGTGGAGCCAGGCTAGTCTTTCTTGGAGTTGAGGAGATGAGATGGACCGGGCCCCTGAGTCAGAGCACGGAGACATCTGGCCCTCAATGTTTCATATAAAACCTATCCTTTTTTTTCAATAATTTTCAATTTGTTATGATTATGTGGATAAACTTACATAGCATGGGCTACCATGCTTGATATACAGCAATAATAATAAAATATGAAGCATACTAACAACGATAGGCTAGCATGCATCCATCTCTTTTGATTTATTTTAAAGGCAAAATGTGACGGGATGAGGACGTCCATCTCATTACCATATAAGGCTTGTTTTGCGAGGTTCTTCGGTCCATGGTCTCCTTGACGACAGCATCACTGCCTCGTTCAACCCAAGCCCCCAGGAACAGTGCATACTTCCGCAATCCACCAGTGCTCAGCGACCAAGCCTGGTATTGCAACTGTTTAAGCGGGCTGTGGACGGGTCCCTCGATTCAAGGGGCCCAGAAGTAGATATCTCCGTTCGCTCCAATACAAGTGAGGAACAGGAATGTGTCTCCTCAAAAAAATTCTGGATATCAATCAAAGGCTCATAATTATCTTTATGCCATGTACATGCTCCTCGTTGCTGATCGATATGTAACCATTTATTTGTGCATAAATTGTTGATTACATTTTTCGTAAATAGTTAGAAGGAATCTGTTTAAGCAATAACAATGAACTGTATTTTTTTGCTAGGCCCACATACATTTACTATGTTGTTAATATGGAGCAATCTTTCATATTTATGAAGTTAACCATTGTTGGTAAACAATGTGACTTCCGTAGCTCAGACATCTCGCTTGCTACAATGCTAATGTGGTACACTGAAAACCAGACCACTATTTCAAGTTTTAATTTTGAAAGAGTTTATATGTAAAACTGCTGATCATTAATTTATATTTTTGGGTACTAATTTATCGCTAATTATTACGGTCTAATATTGTTGTGGGGATCGGGAGTAAATATTTGTTGTGAGTCAAAGCGTTAGTACTGGGAAACGGAAGGGCGGAACCAAAATGTGTTGCAGTCCGGAATTCTATGGATCAGGGGAACTTCCGGTTCCTCGCCAGACGGATTTCGGAAAATGAGGAAAATGCGTCGTTGCTTAAATCCCGTACTGTCATCTACCTGCTTTTCAGGTTTGTACACGGTGAAAATCACGTTTATTACTATCTTCAAGAATCGGAACATATTATAAACAGGTTGAACAACTTTGGGTACAGTTTTAAGTCTGAAAATGTCGAGTTATGAACTTTTCTAAAAGTCCTTTGTTTGTTTCGCGCCAAACGGCTTTTGTGTAAAATGGCAGTTGGTCGTTCGCAGAGAATATGATTGTGGCAACACACACACATCGTAGAGCATGATTAAGTTTACTTTGGCCCTGAACACCTGACATAAATGTTTAAGAATATATTTCATGTGATTAAGAGGTTGATGACGTTATGATAGTATATGTTATAGAGTATAAGAAAATTGTTTATATGTGTTATAGCTATATGCTTAGCCTGTCAGTTAGGCAGCCCTATCAACCATTGTAGTTCAGGCAGTGGTTTAATGTAGATTCCCTAAGAGTTGTCGATTGTCGAAAATGGGAGAACAGTCTACTCAATGACAAGTGTAATTGTGGTGTAAAGCCAAAGTATATTTAGGTTTGACATTTTATTTATTATATAGGAACAAAACTATTAAATTGCACTATGTGAGATAGCTTTAAAAATAACCAGCCAATAAGCTGAAAACAGGCACTTCAACTTTAGCTTAGGTGAATTTTGACAGGTGTGTATTTTGATACGAGTTGTGTATTTATTGTAATGTCAAGTAAGAGTAGAGAGGAACGAGATATGCGAGCCTCACTTTTTATTGCACTTTTGATGTTTTAGGGCCCTTACATAGTCGACGCATCGCTACGCATACGCGTCCAAAAGCCTACGCAACGCGACGCTTCGGCCGCCATTATGCGTCGACGCGTAGCAAAACCCGTCCTCCAAATTTTTGATACGCGACGCGCGGATACATGCAATACCATGCGTTGTCGGTGGGGGCGATACTGCAAATATCTTACATTATTCCCACTATAGGTTATATTTACCAGGGCTCTAAACTAACATTTTTCATTGGTTGCACTGGTGCGCCTAACTTTTTTTCTTAGGTGCACCAGCACAAAAGTTAGGTGCACCCAAATTGTCGACCATATCGCATTCAACACTGCAGTTTTACAGGTTCACGTTTTTTAAATAGCTGTCCATATAGGCAATATTGACTTGTAAATGATGAACTAAGAATCTGGTCAACATAATGTTCTTTATTTGAATGTTTGCACAAGAAAGGTAATTTCACTGAAACATTTTGGTGCTGTAAGTGCTTCACTGAGCTGCAATTTAAACTTAAAACATCTGAAGATAAAAAGAAATGAAAGATTAAAAGATTAAAAGAAATAAAAAGAAAATCTAAATTAAAAGTGCAAGAAATTAAAAGTGAAACTTCAAACTGAACATCTCATGGCTCCAGGTCTTATGGAATATCCTCAATTGCAGTCACATGCCCCTCTGATGGCCAACTCATGTAGTTTGGCCTTCCTGATCTTTGGCAATAGCCCGGGCTATTATTTGTTTTCTATCACTGAACTTTCGAACAAAACTCTTGCTCAGCAACGATGGGAAATAGCCTACTATGAAATGCATTATTTAAACCAGTATGAATATTACCGTAGGCCTATATGTTTACCAGGCAATTGAATAACGCCTGCACACACACAGGCACGCACGCACGCACACGCAGAGTGGTAATCGGGAGAGTTGGGAGAATTCCCTGTGGCCCGTTAACGTTTCGGGCGGCGCCAGGTCAACGTCGCAACCAATTCGGTTTTGTCTAGAGGGGAATAACTGAGCGCCCCCTCCCGAAGTGGTACAGCCCAGGTCGGTCTTGAACTGCGATTGGTCAGAAAGACGTAACTGCTAATGACAACATTGAACTCTCATGCAGGCTCGAACAGAGTGACACACAAACACACACACACACACATAGTATTTCACACGCTCCGTATCCAGCTTATTCCATGCTTAAAGCACCCAGGCTACTATGCGGCGAGCTGGGGCTCTCATGTTCTCCCCTGCGGTGTATACCTTGTCCGCATCCCCTGCCATCCAGTTGTCATACGATTCATGCAGACTGGTTTTGAACGGCTGATTCCATGGATGTAGCCTACTTTGCGTGTGCCGTGTTTTCCCGCCGATGTGGCGAAGCTGTATGGTTATGCTGTTGAGCTTAAATAAATGCACTATATAAGTTGACTATAAACAATTATTGAAGTTTAACATTTTGTTCAGCAAATTTGACAACTGACAGATGCAATATTTTAGCCAGTGAAAATCGCAAAATTCTGACGAGCATTCTTAAATGAAGTAGAATAAAGAGGAATATCTGGACCACGGCCAATCAGAGGGGGGTCCCGCTCTTCATTATCTCTGATTGGTTTAGACCATGATATGGGCCTTTCAGAGTCGCGGAGGTTTTTTCTTTTTGAACGGCTGGTTGCACCGGTGCGACCTCAGATTTTTTTTAGTCGCACCATTGAGAAATTAGGTCGCATGTGCGACCAAATTGGTCGCACTTTAGAGCCCTGTTTACAGAAGAACATATGAGAGGATGCGGGAACGTGATAAGAATTACTTGACGTCTCTTTTACTAATTATCTGTGCCAATTTATGCGAACCCTTCCACAGGGGCAAAGT
Organism: Gadus chalcogrammus; assembly: GCF_026213295.1. Taxonomy (NCBI): domain Eukaryota; kingdom Metazoa; phylum Chordata; class Actinopteri; order Gadiformes; family Gadidae; genus Gadus; species Gadus chalcogrammus. The sequence goes on along the minus strand of NC_079433.1, from coordinate 16,959,528 downwards.
GCTATTTTGATGCGCGACATCAAACTGTTTACAGCTGATGCGGGATTGTGAGCCATTTTAATGATCTTCTTGTCACTAATAATGTTGCCTACCATATAATTTCTGTGGACATTATGCGCTATAGCTTTGGCTATAGGCCTACACTTAAATAATTCATTCATCTGTCAAGGCAATAGCTCGTTGTATAAACATTTTATATGGATATGAATTAATGAGTTTGACGTAAACCAAATTAGGTAACTTGTGTAACATGATAACTAATTAATCAAAAGTCATGTTTCCAAGTGACCAATGTATATACATTTATTGGTCAGTGCGAATACCCAATCATAGCACATTGTACTGGTGGGGAAACACGCCAGCATCTGACAATAATAATCTGCCAGCTGCTCCCTCACAAGGGCCGGTTTTGGTGAGAGTCGGGAAGATATCGGATGACTCGCGGAAGGAGATCATCAAACTTTGGCGCCGACATCCGAAAATACTGGAAATGCCTCTCCTCGTCCATGCTTCGCATTGGAAGCACCAGAGAAACAAATTCCCCATCCTGATCTCGTGTGGTATTTAAAGGGCGCACATACCATTACCACCGCCTATCTCTGCGCTTCATCACTCTTCTTTCGTAGCCACTTTGATCGGAACGTCACCTGGAACGTCACCCGCAAAAACACCGGTGACTCTGCTGCCACCCATGGCGTGAGTGGTGTATTGCATGTCATGCATTGCCCGCGACGTTCGCGTATGCTGTGTAGACTATGAAAGGAAGCGCGTCACTCGCGTCGTTTACGCGCGTTGCTCGCGTCGACTATGTAACGGCCCTTACTTCTAACAAGGAACCTACTAAGGGGCAATTGACATTTGTACATGCACCTTAACCAGGGAATAGTTATATTTATTTATTTATATTTATTTATATGTGATATTTGGGATAATTGTTAATTAAAGAGACGGATTTCGGAAAATGACGACAAAGCTTTGTTGCTTAATTCCTGTACTTTCATCTACCTGCTTTTCAGGGAGTCCGCTCTCAACAATCTATTTGTTACTTCCGTCCCGGCCACTTCGGACCGGTAACACTACCAATGGAAAACAAGAATATTTCTGCATCCGGAACGTCATAAACTAGGGCGTGGCTATGCTCCCGTGAGGCGGCAAGTGGACACACGCTGCTGCTAATTATTCATTGGTTGATCATTATATGTCTACTTGACTCTGCTTGTCGAAGAGGAAAGCAAACGTGGGTGGCTGTTGCTCCAGACAGGTAAAATAAAATCTTAAACATAACTCTTGAAGGTTACACCTTGCTATCTCGCCTTGAGGTTGCGATGGAAACCTTCAATACAATTATGAAACGCAATATAATTTTTGTTAGTCATGCATTTATGTAATAATCCCGATAGTAACCCGATATATGCGGCCAACATTGAAACCTTAATTTAATAAACAAAAAATTAAAACACATTTGTCCGCCAGCTTATTTGTTGTTCTTTAAACACGTGTTAGCGACCTGAACGTTCTGATGGCTGCAGGCTACATTGACCCTTTGTAAGTGGGAGCGTGTCTATGTTCCCCGGGTCCTTTTTCCACCATTACTGCCAAATTCCGGCCGAGATAACTACCATTGCATGTCCTTTTGAGGAAGAGGGAGGGACGTCGGAGAACCTGACGCAGTCTATTCATACGCCGGTAAACAAACCCCGATAAGCCCAATCCCTACGAGAGCTCCCCGCGCTACGGCCATCCAGAGGCGCACAGAGCTTTTGGCCGTGATATTATTATACAATTATATTATATTATATACTATTATATAAAGAGCTCCGGGAGTCGCAAACGGCAACAATCACTTTTTCCTCCATGCTGCAGTTCGCCCCGGACTGCACTGCACTGAGTTGGCCGGTTGAACGCTGATTGGCTGTTACGTTACACATGTCACTCAGTGGCCACGCTGTTGAACGCCGATTGGCTGTCATCACACGAATGTCGCGTCCAAGTTTAAATATTTTTAAAGATTGATAGATTGCGGGGAACATAGGACCCTTTTCCCAGAAAAGACTCCTATGTTCCCCGCTTTTCCCAAAAAGGGTCCTATGCTCCCCGGTATGTATGGCTACAGGGGAACATAGGACCCTTTTTGGGAAAAACAGGGAACATAGGACCCGGGGAACATAGGACCCGGGGAACATAGGGATGACCCCTTGTAAGTGACGCCAAACCTTTGAACGGTTATGTAAAATATATATATATATATAATATATTTAAGCAATAGATCACGACAGGCTGTGGTATGTGCTCATTATACAACTGTTAAGGGGCGTTGTCCGGCCCCGACGTGCAGCAGAGGGCCGGCGACCCCCTTCACAGTGGTATAATGAGCACATACCACTGACTGAAGTGATCTATTGCTTTTATACAACGTTTACTATTATGGCAAAACGAAAGTCATAGACACACTACATTTAATAAGAAACCAAGAAAGTCAAAGTAGCCGTTTTATTAAAGAATACAAAAAAGTAGTCCCTCCTGGCTGCCTTCAAAATGCACGACGGTCGCTATGCAACACACTTTAGCGTCCCTCCGAGAGAAGGCTCGGCAAGAGCGGTTCGCCGGCAATTTATCCTATGGAGCAGTTCACTCGCCGCGTGCCTAAGCTTTCGTTAGTCTCTCCATCGCCTTGCTCACTCCCGGAGTAACAACATTTACACCCTCTCCATCATCCAACATATGTTTTATATGTAACTGTTTCTACTTCCAGGCGCGGAGTGATATGCAAACTTTCACAAAGTGATCGGGCGTCATAGCAGTTATGTATACGCTCATTATACAACAGTTAGGAACCAATCAGATCGCTGGATTTAGGCCCCCCGTTGTATAAATATATATATATTACAGTAGCCTTCAAAAGTTTGAGCATATATATATCTGCATAATAACTGCTTGTGTTTTATTTTATTTATTAATTTTTGAATCAATCATTTATCATAATTGTTTCATTAAAATATTGTAATATTATGAATTCTTCTTCTTGTGTCTCCCCCACTACATGCCTCCCCTCTTGTGTCTTCCCGACTACAGCTCTCCCCTCTTCTTGTGTCTCCCCCACTACATCCCTCCCTGTTTCTCATCACCCCGCCTCTCTCTTCTCGTCCCCATCCTCCTGTGTTCCTGTTCTTCTGTCCTCTGGTATCTCCCCAATAACTGTCTCTTTCTCCCTCCCCCCCTCCTCTCTCTCTCCAACAGGAATCCTCATCATCACCCCCAGCAGCAGAGATGTCTCCTCCCCACCAGGACGGTCATCAGATGTCGGTGAGCAGAGCAGCTCAGGGACCTCAGAGGACACCACCCTGCCAGATAAGGATGTACTGGGGAATCAAATGTAGGTAACAAGTAGCATTAAGTTCACCGCCGGTGAAATTATGCCAAAAATTATTCATTCATGTTTGTAAGTTCTCAATTTGCATTCCTGCTTCTTTAGAAAATAAACATGAATACAAGCAGCCTCTGTTTGGTGCCGCTGATGCCTTCACCCCCTTATAGTCCATAGTTTAAGGGGTTCTGGTTATATTTGTAGAGATTTACACTTTCCCAAACATTGGTTGTCTCTACTTTAAAACCTAATCATCATGACTATATACTCCGGGTTGGTACATTGTAGGGTTGACAACTGATTTTGTCGCAAGGGAAACATGGTAATCTACCTCGTTCGCACCGGTCATTGTACATCTTGTATTGGAAAACTTTGAATTAAAACTTAACTACTGAGCGAATTCTCCCGTTCTCTCCTATGAACGAGTCGGACAACTACGTGTATCAAACATGAAGCAAAGTGCTACGCCTATCTTAATTAATTTATAAACGTTATATTTGAAGTCTAGGAAAAATGTAATCATTTAGAATGAATAAAGGTAACTCAGTACAAGAGTTCAAAGGTTTTTATTCGCCATTTGTGCATGAGAGAGAGAGAGAGAGAGAGAGAGAGAGAGAGAGAGAGAGAGAGAGAGAGAGAGAGAGAGAGAGAGAGAGAGAGAGAGAGAGAGAGAGAGAGAGAGAGAGAGAGAGAGAGAGAGAGAGAGAGAGAGAGAGAGAGAGAGAGAGAGAGAATTAAGCGGCATTACGAATCCAAACACAGATCCTTCGAGGAAAAGTATCCTCAGAAGTAAGAGCGTGGAAAATATCCGAGTTGAGAGGTCTACGCGTGTCTTCACACACTCATTTGCAGGCCATCAACTTGCAAATGAATGCTCACTTAAGATTGCATGGATTTTGGGGCAAAATAAGAAAACTTTCAGTGACACGACTGTTGTGAAGGAGTGCTTGAACGCCGCTGCCGAGACGTTACTTGAAGGTAAACAAAGGGATGCAGGCCTCAACATTAACGGTTGCCCGCTTGCCCGGGGCAACCAAAAGTCATGTTTGGGCAAGTTGAGATTGATTTCTGGTTGCCCGAACGGGCAAGTGGATTTTGGGTGGATGTTAATATAAAGGCTATTTATTCAAATGTTTTTAGAAACTGCAGAACAACCTTTTTTTCCGCAAAATAACACAAAATAGAAGTATTTGCAATTGATCAGCGCGCTGTCTTCTCTTCTCTCGGAGAGAGAGTTAACAGACACGCATCGCTTCAATGCGAATATAGCCCCGCCTTCTGTCACTCGCAGTGCGTTCTCTGGCCGTGATTCGAAGGTGTTAGCTAAAGGTTAGACAACAAAGCTAGCATCGTAAGTGCAGCACCTCCGCGAACGGTTTAGGTAGAAGGAAAATGGAGTAGTGATGGAGGAGTGCAGTTTGGAAGTACTTTGGATTGAGGCAAATTACCAAGGAAAGTCATATGCAAGAACACGGTTTTGGGTTTCATAACTGTGCACATGCACAGCGATCTTTTTCACGATATTGGACCATCACAAACTAAATATTACATGAAAGCTGAGCCTCCACTTATTCCAACAGTCCAAACCATATCATTCTGTGACTAAAACTCGCAAATAACAACTTAAGAAGAAACGTCCCCTTTTCTTTTAACAACCAAAAATGTATATATTTAAGTATTATCTTTGTGATATTTGTCCACAAAGTTGAATCTGGTCGAATAAAACCACCATAAACAGATAACCCAGTGTCTGGGCCAAATTTTGCAACTAAACATGGTGTTTTCCATCAATGAATAAGAGAATGTTTCTCAGGAAATAGGTAAATTGCCTTCAATCAGAAAACATATTCTTCATCGCAATCTAGTGGCCATATGTTTATTTGCGAGTGTTTGGCTTGGTGCATTCGAATATATTTGCCCTGAACTTTAAATAGAGGTGTCAAGTGTCAAAATTGTAAGATATCTACCTTTATTTGTGTCTCATAGTAAGACATCGCTCCCAACTGATAATTATTTCAGGTGGAAATGTTATCTTCCACTTATGCTGTGTTCCATGGCTTTATTCACTTTAACCAAGTATCATCTGTTAATAAATTGAATATTTCACTTGCACAACAATCTTTCTTTTGGCACAAAGATGACATTATGAAATTATGTTCTTTCCTGAAAAAAACTTTTCCCCTGATATCAAAAATGGTATAGAATATCGATATTTTTCCAGGTATAGTGTCAAAGTTAGAAAATCCAGTATCGTGATTGACAACACTACTAGAAACGAGATTGTGATTATTCAGTTAGAGCTACAAGAAACGTGAAAGTTAAAAAAGACATATCTTTGCTACTACCTCTGACATTTAGTTAAGTACATTTGCATGAAATCATGCAGGTCTACATATAACTTGGCGATAGCTTTAATAGGTTACAACAGTGGACTGAAATCACTTCATGGCACGATGTGACCGCTCGATAAATAAGTAAACAAAGAGAAGTTTGTTATTTTTTAAACACAACATGTGTGGAAGCTAACATTCAGCTTCAGTCTGAGCTAGGATGATTTTTCTGAGCCCCCCCAAAACCAGGCCGCGTGCCTGGCAAAAAGAGGCCTGTTCACGATTCTGATTATAATTTGGGCAAGTGAACATCACATTCGGGCAAGTTGAACCTGACCTGTACTTGCCCGATGGGCAAGTGCTTTTGAAACCTTAGTGTCATGAATTGCGTGAAAAAATAAAGCAAATCCCAATGTGAGCTGCAACGACAGCCAGAAAATCCGAAATGTTATCAGATGACGCTTCACGTCACAGCTTGATGTGGCTGGATAGGACCCAATTTATGGGTCCTATCCGGACCCATAAATTGGTCATGGGTCCAAATAGGACCGCCACTTGGTCCGGACCCGGACCGCGGTCCGCCGTTTGGAGATCCAAACGTAGGGCGTTCCGATTCAGATCGGGCGAAAATAAGTGTACTGAAAGGACCCGGATGGTGTAATAAAGTTTTAAAAATTGAGATAAGGACAAATTGCATGTTGTGCATTGCATTTCAGAGAGCACCACAGTAGATAGTGATTACAATTAAAAAATATATACATATTAAATTTAATTCAGCAGTGCAACCATACTGTATAACCACATGTAGCAGCGTTATTGCACGTAGGAAGTGGGGGTAGGGTGGTGAGTATATATTTAAATAAATAAAATACAATATTGCACATTGTATTTTTTCAGATGTTCCCTGTTAATGCCATCAGTCGCACTCTTGCAGGGAAGAAGCTATTGAAGAATCTTGTTGTGTGTGTGATGACACTGTCCGCTCTACTGTGTCTGAGTCTGTATTTGCAATTTTTGTTATTGAGTAGAGGGTGAGCTGGGTGGAGGGAGTCTCTAATGATTCTCACTGCCGTTTTCCGACAGCGCTGACTGTAAATAAAGTCCATGGAGGGAAGTGTGGTCCCAGTAATCCTTTCAGCAGTCTTTATGACCCTTTGGAGTGCCCTCCTCTCTGCCTGTGTGGTATTCCCGTACCAGACAGTGATCCCTGAAGTGAGAATGCTCTCTACAAGTCCACTGTAGGCCAGGGTGAGAGGACGCTGGTTTAGTCCCGATTTCCTGAGCAGTCTGATGAAATACAGCCGCTGCTGGGCTTTTTTCACTGTGGCAGCAGTGTTTAGAGACCAGCTCAGGTCAGACATCACCTGCAAGAGCACACTTTATTGGCAAAAACATTCAAAACAAAGTTACACTGTAGTTAAATGCTGCGTGAGAAATGCAAAGCGAATTATATACAATTATCTATTAACGAACGAAAAGAATAATACTAAAAACAATACAATTCAAAATTATTTAAATTATAATTAGGCTAATCTAACACTCCAACCAATAATAAGGAACAAAGTTAAAAAACTATTTACATGCCCTGGATAAACTAAAGTACAAATGCTAATGCAAAATGACGCACAGTTTCAAGAAATAAAACGCATTTAAATGTCAAGGTTTCTGGCCAGAAACACCAACATGTTCACCTTTTCTGGACTTAACAAACTGCGGAGTGAGGTAGCAACACTACCGGCAGTGCTGAACACACGTTCAGATGGAGCTCTGATAGCACAAATACATAAATATTTACGTGCAAGCCTGGCCATGAGTGGAAACCGTCCCTGGTTATTTTTCCACCCAGTTAGAGGGTTTTCTTCACCATCAACAGCCATTTCCTGCAGGTACAGTGTAATCTCTGCTGTGGCTTTCTGATTTGGAGTGAGAGTGGTGGCTGTAGCTGGTCTTTTCCCAAGAAGGCTGCCAAGCGAGCTTTTCTTCTTCTTGGGCGCAGTGCCAGCACGGGATTCCTCTTCCTCTCTCACTTGTGCGGGGCCGTGTTCCAATATCCATACTATCCGTACTTACTAGGGGTGTAACGGTACACAAAAATCTCGGTTCGGTACGTACTTCGGTTTTCAGGTCACGGTTCGGTTCATTTTCGGTACAGTAAGAAAACAAAATGCAAGATGTAAATGTGCTAGTTGTTCATAACACACTTTTGTGCTTTAAACAATAGGAACATTAGACAATACAAAGCTAGAATTCTGCTCGAAAAAATATAAATACAAGATTCTGAAATGTAGAAATAAAAATAAATAACATTGGCTCAGACTGTTTCTTTAAAAAATATATTTTCTCCATGGGCAAAATTGAACAATTGCAACACAAAACAGTTTCAAGTTGTTGCTCGGATTAAATTTTACTCATGCACTATATAGTGCACTTTAAACAACCAAAATTTGAGTGTACATACGATGTACCTTACATGTTACTCCCGTATACCACAATGCAATGCGGTCGTGTTTTTCCGGAGGAGAAGAAGTGTTTACGGCTTTCGTTTGGAAAGAAGTTTGTTTACATGATGTGGGCGCATCTGTCTGCATCACACAAATCCCCTGGCGAATTTACTGACGCAAATTACGTTTAGAAATGTTCATCATAGTGTCCGAATTGTCGTTTGTTCGTTCCCTAAATAGTGCACTATATAATGAACACTATATAGGGAATAATGAGTGAGTGAATAGGGAACGATTTCGAACACAGCTACGGTGTGCGCAACTGTGCATGTGCGGCTGCAGCATGTTCCACACATGCGGTCCTCTACTTAATATGTCCGTATGGAAACTAGTTCGGTACGCCTCCGCACCGAACCGAGCACCCCGTACCGAAACGGTTCAATACAAATACATGTACTGTTACACCCCTAGTACTTACTAGCCTAAGATTGAGTACGTAGGGCAGGGTACTTCAATTAAAATTGAACAAGGTCCAGTAACTAAAAATTCCTTCCAAGAAAGAACCTACCACGTCCTAATAGCCTTCTTTTGTCAAATACAATCAACACGGCATATTACCTTATAATTTCAGATGTTTTTATTTTAAATTTCCAAATAGCTTACTTTTAATCATGAAAAACGAGTCAGACAAAGTAACGCATATTAACATTTCAAGTAAACAAAACGGGTACATTAGGCCTGCATTTCAAGTAAACATAAAAAGTGCATAAGGTCTACATGTCAAGTAAGCAGAACAGGAACACTGGGCCTACACTTCAAATAAACACAAAGTGCATTAGGCCTACATTTCAAGTAAGCAAATCAGGTACACCAGGCCTACATTTCAAGTAAGCAAAACAGTTACCCCTTCTGTAGTGACTGAGACAACCTTTGTTAGATAAATCTCCTTAATAGCCTCATAAATATCTTCTCGTCTTGTGTGTCTCAAGTAGTGTTAGACCCAACAGGTCCTCAAAGATCTCTTTCTTGTCTTGATGGAACAATCGCACATAAACCAAAAGCTGGGCATTATCCGTTACATCTGAAGACTCATCAATGGCTAAGGATGGGGCACTCTGAACAGCCACATCAAGCTGTGACGTGAAGCGTCATCTGATAACATTTCGGATTTTCTGGCTGCAATTCATCCCTTTGTTTACCTTCAAGTAACGTCTCGGCAGCGGATTTCAAGCACTCCTTCACAACAGTCGTGTCACTGAACGTTTTTTTATGTTGCCCCAAAATCCATGCAATCTTAAGTGAGCATTCATTTGCAAGTTGCTGGCCTGTAAATGAGTAGACCTCTCATACTGAGCTCTCAGCTTGGATATTTTCCACGCTCTTACTTCTGACTTCTGGGGATACTTTTCCTCGAAGGATCTGTGTTTGGATTCGTAATGCTGCTTAATATTCCCGCTTTTTATCAGCGCCGCGGTTTCAACACATAAAAGACACAACAAAGGTTTAGTACTGCCTTGCGGGAGAATGAACATGTATTGGTCAGTCCATTCAACTTTAAAATGTCTGTTTTCGGGATCAACTTTCCTTATTTTCAAGCAAGCCATTTTCTCATTCCAAATCGCTCTTCCGGTAAACAAAAATTTGATTGGCTATTTTATGAGTGACGCTATGCCGTGACAGACGGAGGGAGGGGGAGAGTTCGGTGAGTGCATGATCTTCGCTCTGTGAAGATCATTGCTTTTTGCTGTTTTCCTGCTGTACTACAGAATATTCTGCCTTTCAATTTGTATTTCAGTGAGAAATGATTTTACTAACATAATCATGCTTTGTATAGTGAAATCATAAAAAAAATATATATATATTATATTTTTTATTATTATTTTAAATTGGTCATGGGTCCGGATAGGACCGTCACTTGGTCTGGACCCGGACCGCGGTCCGCCGTTTGGAGATACCTGATGTAGGGCGTTCTGATTCAGATCGGGCGAAAATAAGTACTGAAAGGACCCGGATGGTGTACTCAAAACGGTCAAATCGTGAAGTGTGTGGCGATTAGAGCTGTCCCAAACGATTATTTTTCAAACGATTAATCTAGGGATTATTTTTTCGATTAGTCGACTAATCTAACGACTAATTTTACGATTAATCTAACGATTATTTTTTCAGTTACCGATTATTTCACATTACTTCATCAATATATCTTTTCACACAATATGGATATCAAAACATTTGTTGTTAAAATATCAACATTTCTTTAACATGCCACTTTTTTGTGCAAACTGCAAAATAGTGCATTTTGATGCCATATGTAGTATCTAACAAATGAACAAAATAAGTCAATCAGGAGGAATATACCAAATATAAAAATACTGTTCTACTCCTTCCTCCCTCTCTCATTGTGCAAACTGAAAAATAATGCGCTGCCACCTCAGAGACCCAACTTCGAAAAGGATTTATGTAATTTAAATTGTCAACTTGTAGTGTGTGTTTACTACTTAGAACTTGTTGATCGATCGTGGAATTTCGACAGTCAACAGCTAGACTAGAACTACATAACATGACAAAAGTTCTCTTGACAAAAGTTCTCTTACTACTTAGAACTGGTTACTAGATCGTGGAATTTCGACAGTCAACATTTAGACTAGAACTACATAACATGACAAAAGTTCTCTTTTCACCAGAGTATAAAATCCGAACCTGACAGTCTATTCATAATATTGTAATGACCACGGAAGAGGCAGTGAATGAAGTGATTAGACAGCTTATTAGATACCTAATAAACTGTTGGAACACGCAAGACTGGTCACCATAGCAACGCTGGTAAACAAACCCTCGGAACTCGGCTCTTGGCCGAGTTTTATGCCACCAGCCTCTGTGCTCCCGCTACTGCTTGCCGCTGCCATTGTTATGAATTTAAACGATTGGCGACTAGTAGGGATGGGCCGATAGTCGATTCTATCGACTATCGACGATAGATGGAATCCATCGTCGATCGTCTCAAGTAGCCGATAAAAGGCGATAATATTATATTTTAATAATTATTATTATTATTATTATTATTTTTTTTTTTAAAAGCGCTGTGGTAGCTATTTTTTCAACTTAAAAAGCCCCGCAAATTGTAATTGAAATTAACTGGCACCGGTGGAAAACATACTATGTAGCGCTGACCTGCCGTATTCACTCACTGCTGCGAGAGGAGAGGGGAGGGGCTCGAAACCTACCGGTCTGCTCGCACGGCGAAATGACATCACACCCCGCTGCACCATTTCCGGGTTACAGCTGTGGTACATGAGCTGTGTTCGACTTCGAAATCGTTCCCTATTCACTCACTCACTATTCCCTATAGTGTTCATGATATAGTGCACTACATAGGGAACGTACAAACGAGAATTCGGACACTACGCTGAACATTTCTAAACGTAATTTGCGTCAGTAAATGCGCCGGGTATTTGTGTGACGCAGACAGATGCGCCCAGATTGTGTAAACTAACCGGGCACGTCTAGAGGAAAGCTGGAGGTTTTTTTGATGTTGAATGTTACATTTCCTTGAACAAGGTTTTTCTGATTAATTTTCAATGTTTCATTTTCTTGTTAAATCCCAAATAAATTGTTGATATTTCTAAACGAAAGCCGGAGACTCCATCATTAAATGTAGTCGTTTTCGCCGCTTGCGGTTATTGAGCTTCGTCTTCTCCTCCGGAAAAACACGACTGCATTGCATTGTGGTATATGGGAGTAACACGTAACATCATATGTACACTCACATTTTGGGTATTTTAAGTGCATATAGGGCATGAAATTAACCAGTGAGAATTCGAACAACAATACAAAATAGCGAGCACCCTATATAGTGCACTATATCCGTGATGGGGAACGATTTCGAACACAGCTACGAGCTGTGTGTCATCAGCGTGTGTCATGATGACAGCGCCGCCGGCGCCGACGCATCGAAACTTAAATCAGCGGAGGCTCACGGCTCACGCTGGTCCAAGGGGAAGAACATCGTATTTGTTTTTAAGAAAAAATTCGAAAAATAAAAACGTGATTTTTTTCAAAGCGATAAATTATTATAAATAATTAATATTATACAATTATTATAAAGATGACCCCCCCGATAGTATCGACTATCGGCGATCGCTAGGGGGCGCTATCGGACGATGGAAGCTTGTAGACGATTGCCCAACCCTAGTGACTAGCGTTCTGGTGCATATTTACCGCCACGACTAGAGTGAGAGTGGGGGGGAGGCGACGCGTCGACGCAAATTATTCATGTCAACGAATTTTTGAAGTCGACTATGTCGACTAGTCGTCCCAGCTCTAGTGGCGATTGCACACTTTTCGTACTCAACGGCAGCCATCTTAGCTACGTAGCGGAAGAGGGCGTAGCCAGGCTGAGCCAATGTAAGCGCATTTTCCACAAAGCCTGCATTAATAGTCATTTTGTAGTTTTTATAGATTTTTATAGCTGCTAGGCGTAAAGAGTTCACCGTTCAAAGCCGGATGTTTATTGCGGGGGACGAGCCGCGGCGGCAGTCGTGATCGTAATTTCCGGTTAGTGCACCACGGAGTATTCGATTTGGACACTGACATCTGAAAATTGGCGCACTTATTGAGTGTGGATTGTGTACTTCAGAAAACATCTTAAATCGTGTAGAGGCATGACCAATACCTAAAAAGTAAAAAAGTGGATGAACTGGCACATGAACTGAACTTTAATATATAAAATATGAACTACGTAGTGCAGAACTGTGCAAAATGAGTGCAAAATGTAAACATTGTAAAACCAGATTATGCTACATAGCTACACATGGTTTACATTTCGTTCTGTGCAGCACTAAAAAAGTCGGACAATCGTGATCTGGGACGCGATGCGCACAGATTAACGTTTGTGCGCATGAGCACGAAATCGCGTGATACCGGGTTGTGTGATAATAAGTTATAATATTGCAATGACATTAAGAATCTGAAAAATATTGCTTTGATAAAAGGAAAACTTTTTCGATCTTGAACTTTGATCAAATTGATCTGATGAGAGACAAATACTATATTGTGGGGGAGGGGGAGAAGCAATATAGGCCTATTATTTATCCCCTCACAAAAACGTTAAGTAGCTTACATTTAGGCACTTTATTCAAGTGGTTTTTTTACTTACCAATGGCAAGATGAAACACTGCAGGCGAGTCGAATGTTTAAGTGAAACAGCCTTGACAATGTTCGCCCCGTTGTCGGTTGTGATGCACATTTGTCGGTCTTCGCTAAGCCCCCATGATGCGAGTGCCTCTTCCAGGCCTTGGCTGATTATTGCGGCAGTGTGATCCTCTGGAAAATATGCCGTCTGTAAGCACCTGCCCTGAAGAGCTCACTGCTCGTCGACAAAATGAATGGTGAGGCTCATGTATGCCTCAGATGTACGACTGGACCATAGATCCGTGGTTGTGGCAAAGTATTTCACACACCCAAGCTGGATTTCCAGATTTCCCCGGCACTCTTCATACAGACAAGGCAGTGCAGTTTTCGAAAAATATTTTCTGCCAGGGAGATTGTACCTTTGGTCCAGCACATTAATCAACTTTTTGAACCCGTCTTTTTCCACTGTGCTCATGGGAATCATGTCTTTTGCTATACAATAAGAAACTGCGTTTGTTATATCTTTGCTTATTTTTGATTGTTTATCATACGGTGCAACTGACGCAAAAGATGACACGATAGACTGCTGTTTTGGAACAGCCCCGCTCGCGCTGCTGACAGCTGCGGTAGGACGGCGGGGATAACTTGTTGTTGCGCGCATTTTCATGCTTTCGGTGTAGTCGCTGGGATGGTACGTTTTCAGATGCTCGACGTGAGTTTTATCGCGATTAATAATCGTAATCGAGTTATCGCCCAGCCCTACCTTGAAGCAGCCTTTTCATACGTAAGGGCACGTGTGTGCATTCAGCGATCGGACGATGAACCGTTTGTGTCCACAGAGTGTTACTCCTTCACATGAAGCGCTTCCACCACGACGGGGCACGGTTGAGGAAGGTGACCGATGCTGTCAGCGTTCCTCCATGGCTGTCTCTGGCCTCCCTCGTTGGAGTGCAGGGTGCTGCAGCTGGGATAGACCCACTGAGGTAAGAGATAAGGAAACAGACTGGGACGGTAGGCAGTGCGTTGTGCTTCATGGAAACGGATTGGGCGGGTTGGGAGTGCTGGGCGTCATTGAAACAGTCAGATGAATCTAGATTGGTAATCCGGCCATAAGCTCCCCTGCCTCTTATAGAGGACCTCACACAACCATTTTAGTGTTTAATTTACGATCCTCAATATCTGATTAATCATTATGTATGGAATGTGTTGTAGATCAAGTTATGGAGAGGGGGACATCGCATCTGGAGCAAAACCAAGTGCAAACATGGGTAAGAAAAAAGTGATGGATTCCTATCTCATGCCCAACCGCTTGAGTTTTTCAGTTGTGTACAAAACAGGATTGTTGGTGTGTTTCTCAGCAGCAGTGGATCATCTTGACAGTGCAGGAGACAGGGACAGAGGTCTTCAGGAAGTTCATGGGGTGAGAGGGGCCAGGGAGAGAGCTGTAGTACACAGTGGGACAGAATATGGACAGATTCAAGTGATAAAAGCGTTTTTTACACTTTCAATATGCCCGTCTTATTTGAAACTTTTTCCCGGCATTGCCATTTTTGCACTTGTAAATAGTTAATGGGGTTTGTAGCCTACATTCAGACGCAGTCTACTCATTCTTGCGTGCGAGTGGCTTGAATAAAATTAAAACATTACGAGTATGCAAATTATTCTAAAGATGTCTACGTGCGTAGCCCCGCCTGCTCCAATGAACAAGAAAGCCGGCTCTTTGAGGGCTTTACACAGGCAGGACAGTGAAACTGTAACATCTGCCAAGCAGCCACCGTACCTGCTTGGCAGTGTAAAAATGCTTAGGGTTAGGTTCTCTGACAAATGAATCCTGTTTCTCTACAGCAACCAGAGCACCTACCGTCTGTCGGGGATGGTCTCTCACCTCGGGGAGAGCATCAACACCGGTAACTAAAGCTTTTATAGTAAAGAATGTACATCTGTACCTGACACACGCGTCAGACACTAGACCCGTCCCACGCTGGGGGACAGTAAGGTAATGGATGTCTTGTGTCCCCCAGGCCACTAAGTCAGTGACGTCGCTGGAGAGGACGGCGCCGGATGGTTGACCCTCAACGACGCCCGTGTGACGCCCGCGGAGACGCCGGTCCTGAGGACCAGAGAAGACCGCCTACATGTTGTTTTACGTCCTAAGGTGATACTTTAAACGTTACTCTCTACAACAGCCAATGCTTCTTTTAGACTCAGTCTGTTTTACTCACTGAACTTACTGAAACACTGACTCCTGCTCGTCTTCTTCCACCAGTGGAGCAGAAGAGGGAAGCCATGTCCCACTGGCTCAGAACCAGGAGCCATCTGGAGCTGAGAGGGACTGACACCTGTGAGGCCCGGGAGAGCGTTTGATTGGTGGTGCCTCTACAGCCCGCTCTGGGGGCCGCACCCTGCAGCCCCCCTCTACATCCCCCACTAGGGGCCACACCCTGAAGCCCCCCTCTACATCCCCCCCTAGGGGCCACACCCTGAAGCCCCCCTCTACATCCCCCTCTGGGGGCCACACCCTGAGTTTGTCTGAGGTGAGTTAGGGCTGGACTGGGGACATTTTTCAGGCCGGGCATTTTTAACCAAGAGCAGGCCACCACCAGGTATTGACGGGGAAAAATGTAAGCGCGCTGTGTGACAGCGTGGGTTTTTTCCCCAACTGCTTTTGACATGCGTACCCCTTAAGCCTTTTTGTCACACCATGAGTACCCCTTCACTTATGCAATGACTATGCTGCACACATTCGTTAATTTATCCACATACCCCCTGCAGTTTGCTTGCGCACCTCAGGTGGTATATGTACTATATACCCCTTGTTGGGAATCACTGCCTTAAACGATCAATGTGCACTAGGAGACACAAACATTTTAACACTATGAGAAGCATTATGAAAAGTTCTCCCAAAATACTCTTAGGGTACGGCCACACCAACCGCGTTGCTCGCGTTGGGGGCGTTGAAAATCGGCATTTTTGCATAGGGAACCATTGGTCTAGGCGCGGTACATGCGTTGAAGCGTTGCGTTGGGGGCGTTGGGCGCGGCAGTTGCACGTAATTACGCACGTAAACGCAGTAACGCGCCCAACGCACCAACGCCCGGAGTTCAGAAAATTGACTTTCAACGCTCCAACGCGTGACGCTTAGCCGCGGTAGCCAATCAGCGTGGAGCTTGACCCGACGTCACTGGCAGAGAGTAGTGCGCTTGCACAGAAGCATACGGCCGACATCTTTCTTTTTTCTTCTGGGTGGATATAGTAACATAGTTACGCCATTAATGCGTTTATGGAAACATTTCTAGCGAGAAATGTGCATTTTACTTTCATAATGTTCGCTCAGTTAATGTGAAGGATGTTTGGTTTGATAGTTATGACGAAGAGGGAACGCTCCGTTCACTTGCATGGACAATGGACTCATCTAGCTGCGTTGGCGCGTTGACGCGTTGGAGCGTTGAACCACCACACACTGGTCAAGCGTCAGGTTAGGCGCGGTACTCGCGTTGTCCAACGCGAGTAACGCGGTTGGTGTGGCCGCACCATTAGGCTTATCAAAAGTATGATCTATTGACCGTAGGTCACATTACTTTTTAGACATGTCATTTCTTTCAACCTTGTTACTTAAATTTAAGTAAAGGAATTATATTAAAAAATATTAATTAATTCATTTTAGTTAATATAATTATAATAAATGTAATACTGTAGGCTAAACTATGAATAATATATCATTACTTGTGTGATACAATGCATTATTAAAGCAAGAAATGACTGGATGACTGTACCAATGACTGGATGCAAAGGCTGACCTAAAATTGCAATACACAAAAAGGCCACAAGATGTTTATCTCACTACAAGCTACAAGTAACAGCAAGGATTTCTCTTATTACCAATTTGTGTTGCTGTCAATACAAAATAAAATGTTAGGTGTGTGAAATTATGCCAGGATTTGGAAAGAATAGGATTTTCATCCATTTAATGTTGAATATAAAATAAAAAGTGATGACACACATAACAATTGAAGTTAAACACTTATATTTACAATGAGTCAATAATTACTTAACTGTACAAAATAAAATAAATTGCTTAACCTAACAAATCACTTAACTGTACAAAATAAATAGAAAAAATAAAGTAAATAAATACACAATTATACTGTATATTAAGAATATGAATATCAATAAAACAAACATTAAAACGAAAAGGAATGGGTAACTTACATGCAGCATGCAAACCAATGAGAGCTTTCAAATGGACCAGAATACACACACACACACACACACACACACACACACACACACACACACACACACACACACACACACACACACACACACACACACACACACACACACACACACACACACACACACACACAATCCAACAAGTGGGAGAGATGCTGATGCTATCCCATCTGCCTCTTCTCAGCAGCAACACCCAGCACTCCTTAAGCATGGGAACCTTATAAAAGATGAAAGATAGAAATGTGAGAAAAATAACACAGGTGATCATAGTAGTGCATTTCAACTCTACAAAAACGTTCTAAGAATGTGACACAGTAAATGTGTATTCAGATCTAATGTTTTAATTCTAAATGACAGTGATTCTAATATAAGGTCTCATGTGCACTAAAGGTAGATACTGCTTTACATTTTCTCTGCAATGTACTTTGTGCAAGGACAGAGTTTAACTTAATCTGATCCACTATGAGTGTTTCAAGTCAGCGTATTATTTTACCTCATCACAAAAGCAGCCTTTTCATCAGATCGCTCTTCTGGTTACCCTGTCAATGATGACATCTGTATCAAGAGACATGAGGATGTCCTTTTCAGTAGCCATCAGCATAAATGCCTCCAACTTGTTTGCGGACAGGCTGCTTCTGAGTCTGCTTTTAATGAACTTCAGTGTTGAAAAGCTTCGCTCACAGGCCACCTGAGTAAGGGAGAGGGTCAGAAGGTATTTGTACGCAAGCCCAAGGAGATGATAGGCATCTGAGAGCATGTTGAATCTCCGAAGTACTTGATAGCAGCAGAGTGGGCAATCTTTGCAGGAACTGCAGATTTTGGTTACTATGCCACCATCTTCTTCAAATTCTGCTGAGGCTTCCTCTGCTGTTCTTGTCTTATACTCATCCACATGGGACTCCTTCGGCCTGTCCCACTGTGCGGCAAAACTTTTCAGTTCCGACTGTGGCTCATTCACTGTAGCCCTTGAGTCGAATTTCAGGAGACACATGCTGAGGTTTTTAAGTGCATTGCCCAGAAGAGTAATGGCTCTGATCTGATCAAACCTCCTGGGGTCCAGCCAAGCCAGGTCAGCAATTAGGGTGCCATGCGTGAGGAAACGCCTGTGTATTGCCTCTATAGCCACGTCCAGGATGGGGTTGTGCACCTTAACCTCGTACAACTTGCCAGCCTCCATGGGGACCTCATCGTCTGCCATCTCTCCAGCCATGCGTCTTCTTCTTTTGGCCCTCTTTCAGGCAGTGCAGCCTCCACCTCCACATCTGTGTTTTCCTCCCTCTCCTCCAGTTTCTCATTTGCCCATTTAGCAAATGAGTCTGCGGCCGCCCTCACACTTCTGAAGTCCCTCGCAATGCCTTTGAGGCCCTCTTGGGTGGCAGTCACCATACGGTGGGCAGAGAGGATGTCCATGCCCTTGGACTGGAGGTATTTTGAAAGAGGAGTCGTATGCTCAAACACCCTGAGAAATATCTGAGCAGTCAAGACAGTCTCATGTCTTAAAAGGCCCTCTTTAAACCCTCGCGCTCTGGCACGTACAGCTGGCTTTTCTTTTTCTTTCTTCTCGATGGCCTCCAGGGTGAGGACGGCATCGATGAAGAGACCATCCTCTGGCTTCCCGAAATGCCCGAAGATTTTCTTCAGAGCCTTGTGCTTTGCCCACCATCGTGTCTCCCCAATTGGGCTGAGGCGATTGTGTCTTGTCTCCTCCTGCTTGGTTTTCTCCCATAGACTGACCCTCTGATATGACTCCCTGATGAAGACAGCAATATCATTGATAAGACCAAAGAGGGAGCCACTTTCAATTACAGCCTGTGTTGTATCGGAGAGAACGAGATTCAACACATGTGCATAGCACCACACATGCACATGTGTTGGAGACTGTGCAGTCATCAGAGCCGAGAAGCCTTTGTATTGGCCCTGCATATTTGATGCCCCATCGGTTGCATTCCCAATGCACATCTCCTTGTCCAGGTTCAGGCGCTGTAAAACTCCTGAGATTAAATCAATAACGGACTGTCCTGTGGATGCTTCACACCTTACCACTGCCACCAGCCTCTCCTGCACAGCCTCATTGACGTATCTCAGTATTACGGAGCACTGGTCATGGCCTGTTATGTCCTGGGTGGTGTCTAACTGAAGAGAAAACATCCCTGCTTTCCGGACATCACTGGCGATGCTTTGTTGAATGAAGTGCCCAACAGCGTCAATCACTGAGTCTACAGTGGTTTTGGAAAGTAGGGTGATGAGGGAGCCTCTGCTTCTTCCACTGGACTGGTGTGCCTTGCTCTTCTCAATGCACTCATTAAGGTGTTCTCTGAGGCAGATATCATATTTACCCAGCAACAGCACCAGCTCCAGGAAATTGCCATGGTCTATTGTTTGGTCGTCCAGGGTGTATGCAGCTTCATTGGCTACATGCCTGTAGCTCAGCCCTCTCTTGCCAAGCACTTTCACCACATCAACCACACGCTCCAAAACTTGGTGTCTCTTTTTGACTTGTTCCCTGTGGGCTGATATCTGGCTTCCAGCGAACAGGGTGCTGATGTCACTTTTTGAGCATCTTAAGAAAAATGCCTCAGCACAGGTATAATGTGTAGTGCTCTTCTCGTGCTCCATAATGCGCACATGTACATGTCGCCAGTCAGTCATGCCAGTAATAAATGGGCTGGTATCAGTTGTCTTCGCAAATGCCAGACACACAAAACAGAACAGTGAATGACGTTCTTTGCAGTATGTGACCCACTTCCTGCTCGTCCCATCCTTACAAGTAAACACCTTCTGAACAACTGCACTGGTGGTGTTCTGCTGTGGGTGGTGATCTAAGAATGGCTGTAAAAAGGCAGGCTCTGGGCGAGCAAAGTAGTTGATGCCTTGGCTCTCTCTCTGTGGCTCTTCTGCATCTCTCTGCTCCAACTCTGTACATCGAACCGTCTCACTCTCCTGCTCGTCCGTCTCTCTCTCTCTGACTTGTTCTACCAACTCACTCTCCTGCTCTTCTGGCTCTCTCAACTCCTCCCTCTCCTCACTTGCCCCCTTCTCTAAGGATGGTGAATCAACCTGAAGTAACAAACATTATCATTATCACAGTCACAACCTCAAGGCCCACATTTTTCCAAAGAAAGTAGCAGAGGCCAATATAACATTTTATAACATAAAATTGCACTAAATCACATGCACACTGAAACATTTTGTTTCATGATTATAAATGGATTTAGGATTGTGGCCCAAGTAGGCATTAAAACTATATTTGAGCTTTTCATAAATATTTACCAAGTAATAAACTGGGCCCACTATTTACTGATCTGACGAAAGTACAGTATGTTTTGCAGCTTCTGGAAACTGGCAGCAGCCTGGAAGTAGCCTACTACTACAACAACAACAACAACACCATAACCATACCACAAACACCATACACGACCTTTAAATGAAGTATCTTATGCAGAGTTTGTTTATTTTAAAATGATAAAACTACATTACTTTTAATCCCGTGCAGTTATTATAAAATTGTATACACATGTCAGTCTATGTAATTACTCCCCTTTCCCTTCCCTCTGTAACTGATACACCTTTGGAAAGCACACGAGCAGTCAGCAAGTTGGGACAATAGAGCAGAGTAGTGCTTTTATTAACCCCGACGGAAATTAAGGAGTTGAAAAGTTGGCTAAAATTGACGAGAATCAAAGATACAAACACAGAGCTGATCAGACTTTCTGCCGCACTCGTCGGCGCCCAGATTCTTGATGAATGACAAAATACATTCTACACAGGGAAGCCGTCATACCACACACCAGCAGACGCCACCGCCACAGACGGTGCAAAACAGCAAGCTTTTACTTTGTAAGGCAGACGCACGACAGTCACACAAACAGAATGAAGAATAAAGAAACAACCTGGCGGCAGCCACCGCGACAGTCACACAAATGCAATGAAGAATAAAGAATAAATAAACAACCTGGCGGCAGCAGCGTTGTAACTAGCCATGCACACAATTTGCACAGGTTACATTGCTATGCTAGGTTACGTGACTGCACTCGTAGGTGCCCAGAAGTGAGGAGTGAGAAAATACATTAGTTCTGTTCTATAGAAAGGGACCGTCCACCCCATCGCTCAGTAAGACTGTGCAAAACAGCATATTTCGTAAGGCCGACGCACGACAGTCACACAAACAAAATAAAGAATAAAGAAGCAACCCCGCGGTGGCACAACAGTCACACAAATACAACGAATAAAGAATAATAAACAACCTGGCTGCGGCAGCGTTGTAGCTAGCCATGCACACCATTTAACCTAGCCTAGCCTACATTGCTAGGCTAGGTTACATGACTGGCAGTGAGCAGCACCAAAATAATATCAGACGGTCCGACATTAATTCATATCTGAGTGACAAGGTTAGACAGCACTTAACTTCGACAGAAGATCAATATTTCTTTCTCACACATAGATGTCTGATTTATAAACATTTTGCTGTTCATTAATTAATAGCTGAAGTTAACCTTGACTTACCGTCATGGCCGCCTCGTCCACCTGCTGTCGAGCATCTTCTCCTCCACTACCTGTTGATGCTGCTGCTGCAGATGTGGAGGCTCCATGTCCACGAGCAGCAAACATATCAGCTATTTTTAGGCATTTCGTAGCATCTGCCTGAAGGGCTGCTTTTTTCTGGTCCCTGCTCTTTCAGCGCCACCCTTTCTTTTCTTCCCACTAGGGTCCATATTGCCCGTTTTCGATCTGCCTGCTAGCAGTGGCTAACCAACCAAGTCACCAACGGAGGCTGAGGCCACGTTTATACGTAGCAGGGTATTTATAGAAACTGATATTTCCCCCCCTCCGTTTTCAAAAATAACATTGTGCACACATCGTTTTCAAAAAAGTTGTAGTTTACATCAAAACGGATAAATACGCCGTTGGGACATTATAACTATGCCAAACCTATGGGTGGCAGTGTAGGGAGAAGGATAAAGCCATGCAAGCCAATCAGAATCCTCAGAATCAACAACAACGAATAAAACGAGCGTCTTCCTGTAACAAACAAACTGTAAACATAAGGCGCTCATATGACGTTAAGCATTTCCTGGCGCATAATGTGACGTTTCAGAACCTAAAACCCCGTTTCTACCCGTTGACACGACAACACGTAACCGGCGTTTTCAGAAATCTCCACTTGGCCGGGGTTTTTAGAAATGATCGTTTTCTGTGACAAGAACGGCGTTTTCGTGTAAATGAGAGGCCAAACCGTGGGAAAATATCTGCGTTTTCCCTTCGTGTAAACGGGGCCTGAGATGGAGGGGTAGGCGTAATTGGCCTGCCCCTCACCTCATTGGCCCAGGCTTCAATCAATCATGATAAAGGGCAGATCTGCCAGTTTAACTTGAATTGACGTTAACGTGGCCTGCATTGAAGTTAACGTGGCCTGCTACGTTAGACGCGAGTTTGGCATGAATAAAAAAAAAATAACAGGCTTCAGGCCACCGGGCATATGCCCGCCATGCCCTATGCCCAGTCCAGCGGTGAAAACTGAAATGCGTCTTTGTAAATGAACACAACAGTTGGTATTTAACGTTAGGTCTATAGACCTAACGTTAAATACCAACTGACGTTAGGTCTATAGGAGTTAACAGGAGTTAACGGTTTGCCTTCTTATTAATTCAATAAATTAAATGTAGGCTTTTTTCACATTTAATTAATAAGAAGGCAAACCTTTATTAGCAACTGCAGTTCATTTTTGTTTTCTAATTAACTGAAGATAATGTAGGCTCTTTGTTTATGTTGCAGGTACCCGTCAACTGGAGACTCGTACAGGTCCATAGCCTTCAGCTACAGGGTGGGGTTCTGCACTGTGGCGAGGATTGTGAGGAGTGTGTGTGAGGCCATATGGCAGTGTATGGTCTCCACATACATGCCTGTGCCAGGGGCAAAGGACTGGATGAAGTTAGCGGGGGACTATGAGAAGCTGGCGGACTTCCCCAACTGCCTCGGCGCCATAGACGGTAAACATGTGGTAATCCAGGCCCCACCGTCTACTGGCAGCCAGTACTTCAATTATAAGGGGGCATTCTCCATCGTTCTTCTGGCGGTGGTGGATGCCCACTATAGATTTAGGGTCGTGGATGTGGGGGCCTACGGCAGGAGCAGTGGAGGCACGCTCTCGTCTTCGGCCTTTGGCACTGCTCTGCGGCTGGGGAACCTGGACCTTCCACCTGATCGACCCCTACCTGGAGCAGACCATCCCAACCCAACCGCATGTTTTCAGTTGGGGATGAAGCTTTACCTCTGCGGAGGAACCTCCTGCGGCCCTACCCTGGCCAAAACCTGGGGGGAGAGCGGAGGAGCTTAAATTTTCGGCTGTCCCATGGCCGGAGGATTGTGGAGTGCGCCTTTGGCATCCTCGCCAACCAGTGGAGGCTCTACAGGAGGGTTCTCGGCGTGTCGCCAGAGGTTGCAGAGAGCGCCGTGAAAGCCACCTGTATCCTCAACTACATGCGTTGGGATGGTGAGGGAGAGGATGGCCCCCGTACTCCAACTGTGCCATCACAGGGTGCAGAGCATCCCCAGGGTCGGCAGCAACAACGCCTCCAGGGAAGCGGTCGCAGTGAGGGAGACCTTCAACCGCTATTTCTCATCTCTGCCTGGTTGAATGACTTGGCAGGATGGAATTTAGTTTATCATTTTTTTATATATTTAAATCAAAAAAGGCAGAAAACCAAAACTAATAATTAAATTTCTTAAATCAATCTAACATTCATGTTGTATGCTGGATTACTTCTGAAGACAAAAACACACCTTTAGCACCATCATCATCAGAGCATTCATTATGTATCTACTACCTAATGTAATGAAAACAAGACAACATTGTCTTAGCATTAAAATGTTTAATTAACTGATTCATTAGAAAATGATTCAAAGATATTATGTACACATTTCTTATAGCTTGTATTAAATCTAAATAGAAAATGATTCCAAGATATTAT
The DNA here is from genome assembly GCF_026213295.1 of Gadus chalcogrammus. NCBI lineage: Eukaryota > Metazoa > Chordata > Actinopteri > Gadiformes > Gadidae > Gadus > Gadus chalcogrammus. The sequence goes on along the minus strand of NC_079433.1, from coordinate 16,935,065 downwards.
GTACACATTTGAAACATTTCTTATAGCTTGTACTAAATCCAGTGTTTCCCCTACCATTGTTCAGGCCTGGCGGCCCGCCAGGCCAACGAGCGCCCCCGCCAGGCCAACAACCGGCCAAAAAAATGAAAAGAGAAAAAAAAAAAAAAATCTTTTTTTTATTATTATTATTAGCCATAATATCATAACCATCCAAGCTCACCACCAGCTATCTCAATATGTATTGGTGCTTTATGCTCCTGTACATGAAATTAGTTTACATTAAATCAACCTTGTTGAAATTTTTTTTTTTTTATCATTGATTCTTTCCTTATTGCCCAGACGAAGTTTGAAGACATACAACCCCCCCCCCCCCCCCCGTCAACAATCGCTCTCGCTTTGGGAGTACAAAGATTGGATGGCCCTGAGGATAAACCCCCTTACCCCATACTCCCGCAGCACCTCCCACAGTTTCTCCCGGGTTAAACGCCTCAAAGTGTTCCTTCCAACGTCCGACGACCTCCTCAGTTGAGGTCAACAGAGTCCCATCCTTACTGTACACAGCTTGAATGGTTCCCCGTTTCCCCCTCCTGAGGTGCCGGATAGTCTTCCAGAAACACTTTGGTGCCGACCGAAAGTCCTTCTCCATGGCCTCTCCGAACTTCTCCCACACCCGCTGCTTAGCCTCCGACACGGCTGCCGCTGCAGACCTTCGAGCCTGTCGGTACCCTGCAACCGAGTCAGGAGTCCTCCAGGATATCATATCCCGGAAGGCCTCCTTCTTCAGTCGGACGGCTTCCCTGACCACCGGTGTCCACCACGGTGTCCGAGGGTTACCGCCCCTTGAGGAGCCTAAGACCCTGAGGCCACAGCTAGCCACCGCAGCTTCAGCAATGGAGGCTTTGAACACCGCCCACTCCGGCTCAATGCCCCCAACCTCCACAGGAATGCCAGAAAAGCTCCGTCGGAGTGTGAGTTGAAGATACCAAGATATTATGTACACATTTAAATAATTTGTATAGCTCATACTAAATCTAAATAGAAAATGATTCCAAGATATGTACACATTTAAAAAATCTTAAAGCTTAAACTAAATCTAAATAGAAAATTATTACAAAATATTATTTACACATTTAAAAAAATCTTAAATCTTAATAGAAATTGATTACAAATTCATTACTCTCCAAACTCCACATCGTACAGGACCTGCTGCATCCTCATGCGCGCCTGGGCCTTTTTTTGGTGTGACAGCCTCCTCAACGATGGGACGAGGCTGAGCATAAAATGCTCATCCTCGTCAACAGCCAGTGCATTCTCCTTTTCCTTTTGGATAGAGGACATGATTGATTTCTGGAACGCAGACAGCGGCTGCTCCAGCTGTCTCCTCCGTGGTGGTAGAGGTGCAGGACGCAGCGGTGTGACCAGAGCCCACGTAGAGGTAGTGGGAGGAGATGGAGGAGAGGTGTCCGCAGCGGACTGTGAGAGGCTGGAAGAGGGAGGACATATCTCCTCTTCACTTTGAGCCACCACCTGTGAAAGAGAGCATACATTTGTTTGTTTAAAATGTGCAAATTAAAATGGTGAATTCTTATAAATATCTCTGCATCTGGCTTCACCTAACAAAAACCTTAAGAACACTAGTATGTTAGGGTATGTTTTTAGCATATGTTTTAGGCTACTAGCTTCTGTTATAGGCCTACCTCTTGTTGGGGAGACATACTGGGCGCTAGCAGGGCCAAGATCTCCGGTGCTATCTCCTGGCTATAATCTCCCTGCTCCATATTGCTGGATGTCACCCTCTCCTAACATGGCGCTCCAGGAAGCCCATGATGGCCATATACTTCCACCTCTTGAAAGAGGTGGCACCGGCCCCACTTTTTTTTCTGTCCCTCTCTGCCTTCCTCTCCTTCAAATATTTATCACGCAAGTATTTCCACTTCTTGCGGGACACTTCAGCTGTAGAGACATACAAGATTATGTCTCTATAATTAGCAATTGACACAACCTAGAAGGTTAATATCAACCCTACCTATCAATAACGTTAATACTAACTGCCAAGTAAACGGATGGCAGTTTGTACCTAATGGCTGATAGTTAAATGCGATAATATCATTAATAAACATGATAATAATATGTAAGGAATAATCACAGAGAGGCCGGGCAATAAACAGTTTGATATGCCCGGCTCGTGGACGGCTTACCCGGCTCGCGGTAACCTTCCGCGAGCCGGGCATATCAAACTGTTTATTGCCCTGTCTTGAGGTGATTATTCAGTTTATTCTACTTCGCGCCGGCCAACATAATAAAACAATTCAAATACTTTAATAATTAGCCTTTTTCTTATTCGTATTGCATGCTTATTAAAATACTATACTCTGTTTAAGTTCATCTCCCTCGAAAAGTAGTTCCCTTTAGAACTACGGTGAATAACGTTAGCTCAGCTGTAGGTAACTCGTTTCTATAGCAACCACACAAGGCTGGATCTGATCACTAGTTTAATAACGTAGTTGCTACATTCGTATCAAGTCAGCTTTAATGACAATCGATCAAACATGCACTCCTTGGTTTATTTTTACTATGGACCTCATGTTGGAAATGTATGTGATAGAAAACGATACAAGCGGCGTATTGATCTACTGTGCTCAGTCAGCAGCAAGTAGAACCGACAAATCAGCGGGCAATATGCCGGATTAATGCACCCCTCCCAGCCAATCAGAATCGAGCATTCTTAAATGAAGTAGAATAAAAATAATTAATTAATAATTCCCACCGGTAACGCCCAGCATAGCTGAAATGCCTCGCCAGGCCTGGTTGCGCTTTGTTTGGTCATAATACACCTTTAACGTGAGGACCGGACACTCACTCACAGCTGTTATCAAACTTTCGTCCGACATGTTTCAGGTTGTGTTCTGTTGATACTTTTAGCCTTGCCTCCTCGATTTTGATTGGTCGTTCGAAAAAAGCGCTGATGACGTGGAGCGCTTTTCTTAAAAAGTTCAACTGTTTTCAACTGGGGCGCGCGTCTAGAAGCGCGAGGCTCGCGGAGCGTTTAACCGCCCCGGGCGGCTTTTTAAAAGGCGCGCTGCTTGCGCGACCTGCCATAGAGAATGCATTGCAGACAGGCCCCCGCCTTTTAAAAACGCTTTTGGTGGACACGGGCCCTAAGGCTGATCATAATGAGGATCACTTTATTTTTATTTTGTATCATAATAATAATGAGCATATTCATATTATGTATAATAATAATGCTGAGGATCATATTATTATGAATAATAATGTCATTATGTGATCCTTTTTATTATTATACATGTATGTATATTTATGTATAATAATAATGAGGATAACATTATGTATAATAATAATGCTGAGGATCATATTATGTGTATAATAATATGATAATTATGTATAATATATAATGTGAATATATAATATAATAGCACAATATATAATGTAACTATAAAAATAAGATCCCCTGTGGAACTAATATATAATTGAGCTCTGGTTTTCATTTAATTTCGTTTAAATAAATGTGTTTATTGTATAAATAGTAAAATAACAATTAAAATGTTCATGATATTAATAATTTCAATAACTCCAATAAAATCAATAATAAGATATCACCAGAGTATATCATAATAATATATGTCATCTAGGGATGCACGATGTATCGGCAGTGATATCGTTATCAGCCGATGTTAGTCATTTTTTAACATATCGGCATCGGCCTGATAAGTAAAACTGGTCCGATATTAACAGCCGATATTTATTTCCGTCTAGTTGCCGTTGTGTGTTTTTTGCCCATGCGCAGCTTGTTTGGTCATGTGACATTGTCAGTGACGCAGCCAGAGACGCACGGAGAGGCAGTACAGGAGTGTTTGTCATAGGGCTGGGCGATATGGACCAAAAGTCATATCTCGATATCTTCAAGCAGAATATCGATATAAGATAAATATCGATATTTGTCGAGGGGGGGGCGGGGGGGGGGCGGCGGCGCGCTATGCGCGCAGATTTGATATTAGTATTTCTACCATTCAGAATTGAATAGAGTTTGATGGTTGAATAAACCGTGGACTAGACACTGCTTCCGCCTCGTATTTGAGAACATTATAATATATAACATCACGGCCAAAAGCTTTGTGCGCCTCCGAAATATTATGAACCGTAACGACTGCGTGGGGGGGGCGTTGCATGTCATGTCTCATGACATGCTATTTTATGTATTCTTTAATATAGGTATTAGTGGGCAACTAACACAGTATTCAAAGACGTTCCCGAAATTCTACCGTGGTGCAGAGTTACAGCCACTCCGAGCCAGTCGCACATTGAGCTTCCCCCAAATGCGCTGTTTTGGTGTCTGTCTGTAGCCCTGAGCAGCTTGCAGCCACGGTACCATGCGCTCTGTTTACAGTGGATGTGGCGCACATAGCCTTTAGCTGTGTTCTGTAAATATTCTAGAACACACGGGAGGCATGTCGCAGTTCATGTACTTCAGCGAGTCAAAGCCAAAGTTCCTTTCCCCCCAATTCCTTCTCAACCATGGCTCAGATAACCCCCACTACAGTCTCGTTGTGGAAATACAAGAGACGTCAAAGAACCGACAAGAAACACTTGCGTTACAGTGTGTGTATTCACACACACGTGGCGCTCGCACGGTCGTGTCTCATTGGCGGGCCAACGTCTCTGGGCGGGCCAGGCAGAGTAAGGGGAGGAGCTTAGATGCTTTGTGACAAACCTAAAGACATTCCAAATCAGCGCGCTTGAGCCTCCGTTTTTTCAAAGGCGAGCAAAACAGCTAGTGCTCGTTTTACACCAAACGCAAGTTTTAGCCACTGGGGGACCATAGGCAGGCTAGGGGAACTCATATTTATGTTAGAAAACCTCAGTGAGATTTTCATGTCATGGGACCTTTAATGTTTTATGTTTGGGTCTCGCGGAGTGAGAAACCTTGAAGTTACTGTGGAGTTACCGTTATTACTATAGCCTACCTACCGTTTCGATTTACAATTACTATTCCTACCTTTCAGAATTGAATACAGTTTGATGTTTGAATAAACCGTGGACTAGACACTGCCTCCGCCTCGTATTTGAGAACATTATAAAATATAATATCACGGCCAAAAGCTGTGTGCACCTCCGGAATATTATGCACAGAATGGCAACCCTTAGGTTGCGACAGTTTTTAAGCACTCTCTACAAATTACGTGATTTTGTAATTCGTCAGGCACCTTATATCCAAACCATTTCCATACTATGGAGCCGTTGGTCTTCCGCTTGCAAACAAGCTCCTCGGAGCTGCTTGTGCAGGCGGACTCCATAGCCGTGTTCGAAATCGTTCCCTATCACGGATATAGTGCACTATATAGGGTGCTCGCCATTTTGTAGTGGTGTTCGAATTCTCAGTGGTTAATTTCATGCACAATATAGTGCACTTAAAATACAATTTAGAACACGGCTCATGTTTCACGATTTCAAAAATTGACGTGAGTCAGTGGAGGGGGGGGGCAGGCAGAGACTGTGAGCCGGAGGCAGAGCGGGAGGGACACAAGCAGAGTTACGAAATAGCAGGCGGCTCGAAACTGGTGTTATTTGGAACAAATGTGCTGTAATTTCAACGCAAATTAAATTATATCGATGTTGACGATATGGTCTCGTTTCATATCGCGTTTGAAAAAATATCGATATATTTTAAATATCGATATATCGCCCAGCCCTAGTTTGTCACCTTAACTGAAAAGAATCAATGTCGGCGGTTTGGATGTTTTTTACGGTCTCAAATGAAGGTACTTGAATTGCAATATGCAGTACTTGCAAAGCCGAAGTAATGCGCGGAGAATGCCGTGTCAAATCATTATATACATTATCGTAGCGTAATACAGTTTCTGTTGTGTTTTATTTGGCGTTCCGTAATCCCATTGAAACCGGAACCGGATAAGCGGATATGTTTATATTTGGTAGTAGTCTTTTCGCACGGTTCTCCGGAACAACAATAGGGCTAGAACCGAGTGAAAAGACTACAACCAACCTCCCTTGATATATTTGATTTAGCCTATTTCACAGATTTGAGTTGAAATTGACTTAAACTTGAAACACTTTTTGTAATTTATTAGACAAGTGTCTGGTTCCCATGAATATTGGCAAATTTGATTTAAGTTATAAAACCTTGTCAAGATATTTTGATTTGTGATCGTTATTGTGATTTATGATCCAAACTTTTTCATAGATGCAAGTTGTAAAAGTAGCCTAGAACTAACACTATTAGTAACTTGTGTTTGTTATGGATGCCCTGTAACTTGTTGAAGAAACAATGTATTTCGAAGTTTTGGTAAATAAAGAAAGAAATAACTTTCATATTCAGTGTCAATAAATGCGTTTACTTACTACTAATCTCCTGTGTTTGGTCCGTTTCCTCAGTCTCCAGTCTCACCCTTTAATCACATCAACCACACAACACAGGTTTACATCGTCCATAGCTCAGCATTGTTTGAGCAGTAGATTTGAGGAACATCCAGACAACAAACACTTAATATAGATCATTTGCTTATTAATTACCAGGGCTTACAATGGCGCTCCCATGTAAAGGCCCTTAAAAAGGTGAAATGTCACTGGGAGTCTGACTTAAAAAATGTATTTGCACTCATTTAAAGTTTTTCAGTTACTGTTAAGACAGCATCCTCAGCATTAATGGATATTAACGTTCAGGAGAGGAAGAATTGTTTCGGTCTATCCAGAGCCGAATAACAGAGTTCAGGTAAAGAAAGGTGTCACTTCTCTATGTAGGCCTACTCAAGAACAGAGAGTTCAGGTAAAGAAAGTGGTTTCAATCAGGTTGGTCTTCCTCTTTATAGTGCCATATAATGTGACTAATATTAATATGTTACATGAGCAAGCAAAGTAAGTTCAACTGTTGCTTGTTCATGAATAACAAAAACTGACACTAAATCAAGAAGACCCTTCATGAAGATTGGGCAAACCAAACTGTCAAATGAGCTGTTCATTAGACAATTACTTCACATTATCTTTTTTTTCTTGGTTGACATTTTACTATTTTCTATAAATAGATAATATATAAATTTTTACAAATGCTAGTTTCAACTATGTTGATCGAATATGGTCTAAATCAAACCTACCGAGTCAGCCCAGTGGATAACACTCTCTATCCAAGATCAAGTCTGAAATCCAACTTTTGGAAGAATTGCCACTCGCCACTATTGTTCTTCTTTAGTTTTATTCTTTCTTTCTTCTTCTGTATTATTCTATACGTATATGTAGACACAGAATTTCGATATAATTTATACTTTTTTAAGAATCAGTTAATTTCATACCGTATATTTCCAGTTGGTCTCAAGGACGTTGAGGCTGGAGCGTGAGCAGTTCTGGAGATAACAGCCAAGGTGACAGGGCGGCTAGTTAGCGATAGCCCATGGTGGCTGTGAGAGCTAACCACTGCGGACGTCGTGGAGCCTAAACAACGTCAACCTAGAAACACAATGTGAAGCTTAAACGGTTCTGTATTTCGTGTTAGACTTGCGATAAAATGATGAATCGATTGGAAATATGATTGTTAGAAATCTGCCGTTTGTCTGTGGAGAGCCCCGTTTATATTGCTAAAGGCTAGGCGCTTGCTACATATCCGGGTGTACGTCCACCGGTAGTAGATAAATGCTAAAATCAATGCTTGCCTGTCCAATAGTAATTAGGGGCGAGGGAGGGCTTTCAGACCTGTCACTCAAACCACCGCGCCAGTAGAGATTTGATTCGCGAAGCATTCGCGGCGCTGCCGGTGGCTGAACATTAGTTCTCCGGTTGATGTTCTTTAAGTTCTTGTAAGAATATTTCAAGTTCAATTTCTACATAAATGTAAGATCATTTTATGCGTGACTATTTTGAGGGTTGTTTTAATATTAGCTAATTTACCAAACATGTTAAATGAGCGTGTCCCTACACACTGAGCGCGCGCGCGTGTGTGTGTGTTTGTGTGTAACGTAAAAGTTATTAGGTCAATTACGTCGCATTCAGGTGTTAATTTTGCTCACAATTTGACTTTTATGTGCCTATTTTGTGTGTTGTGGATGTCATCGAAGACCCATTTTCTACTGCTATCAGTGTGTTCTTTACGCAGACCTTATGTGTGTGTGTTATCGATGGATGAGAGGTCCCTTGTATACCACATAACGTCATAGATAATAAGGTTGCGTTTCGGTGTGTATTCGTGTGTTTGCCATTGCAGAAGTATACGAATTATCGGTTTCCTGGCAATATACGTTTTTAGCTGGTTTTTGGTTGATTTGGTGTTTTTAAGTCAATAATTGGGCTGGAAATTGCCAATCCGATCTGGCAACACATGCCTATATCTACACAAACGATACGCGATATAAAAGCTGAAGGAGACCAACGGGATCCTCATTTTGTGAGCTTATTTCGATCAACTAAATGTGAAGTAATAAGGTCAATAATATATATTTTCGAATTCTCAAACAAATACCCACAACGTACTCAAATATATTCAAAGTCGGTCACATTAGCTCTTTTTTTAACCCACTTTATTTGTTTTCGAACCATTTTACAACACTATTTTCAAATCCTTTCGCTTGATTTAAAGCCATTTAACATTTCTTTACGTCTTGTTTTACTTATGAAACATGTTTTCAACCTCAGTTTGCACTACAGCACTAACCGCATTTTCTGCAGGAAATGCATTTTCTAGTTTCCAATTTGTTAAGATTATGTGGATAGACTTTGATTTAGCATGGCCTAACATGCTTGATGGACAGATATGGTTAGTGATAATTATACAATATGAAGCACAATAATAGCGATAGGCTAGCACCAATCCATTTTTATTCATTTTAAATGCTAAATGTGACGGGATGAGACGGTGATGTGGACATCCATCACATTACCACATAAGGCTTGTTTTGAGAGGTAGGCCTACTTATATTGTAATTAGGTGAGTGCTGCATGCAGCTCTCAATTGTTGTTCTTCAGTTTTATTCCTTCTTCTTCATTATTCTATACAAACTTTTTAGAGACAAAATTTCATCCATCCCTTTTGATTAATTTTAAATGCTAAATGGGAGGGGATGAGACGGTGATGTTGACATCCATTACATTACCATATAAGGCTTGTTTTGAGAGGTTCTGAGATCCATGGTCTCCTTGACGACAGCATCACTGCCTCATTCAAGCGAGACGCCACGTGGACTGACTCACGCACGCTGCACGAAGTTGTCTTTGCTAGTTGTTGCTAATTGTTGCTAATTAATCGTGGGTTGATCATTATATCTACTTGACTGTACTTGTCGAAGAGGAAAGCAAACATGGGTGGCTGTTGCTCCAGACAGGTACAATTAAATCTTAATCATGACTCTTGAATGTTACACCTTGCAATCTTTCCTTGAGGTTGCGATAGAAACCTTTCATCAAATTGTGAAACGTAATCAATATAATTATTGATCATGCATTTATGTAATAATCCCTATAAGTAACCCGATATTTACGGCCAACACTGAAACCTTATTTTAATAAATATTTTTTTAAAAACACATTTGGCCGCCCGCTTCTTATTTGTTGTTCTTTGAACACGTGTTAGCGACCTGAACGTTCTGATGGCCGCGCAGGCCATAAAAATGGCACCAATCCATTTTTATTCATTTTAAATGCTAAATGTGACGGGATGAGACGGTGATGTGGACATCCATCACATTACCACATAAGGCTTGTTTTGAGAGGTAGGCCTACTTATATTGTAATTAGGTGAGTGCTGCATGCAGCTCTCAATTGTTGTTCTTCAGTTTTATTCCTTCTTCTTCATTATTCTATACAAACTTTTTAGAGACAAAATTTCATCCATCCCTTTTGATTAATTTTAAATGCAAAATGGGAGGGGATGAGACGGTGATGTTGACATCCATTACATTACCATATAAGGCTTGTTTTGAGAGGTTCTGAGATCCATGGTCTCCTTGACGACAGCATCACTGCCTCATTCAAGCGAGACGCCACGTGGACTGACTCACGCACGCTGCACGAAGTTGTCTTTGCTAGTTGTTGCTAATTAATCGTGGGTTGATCATTATATCTACTTGACTGTACTTGTCGAAGAGGAAAGCAAACATGGGTGGCTGTTGCTCCAGACAGGTACAATTAAATCTTAATCATGACTCTTGAATGTTACACCTTGCAATCTTTCCTTGAGGTTGCGATGGAAACCTTTCATCAAATTGTGAAACGTAATCAATATAATTATTGATCATGCATTTATGTAATAATCCCTATAAGTAACCCGATATTTACGGCCAACACTGAAACCTTATTTTAATAAATATCTTTTTAAAAACACATTTGGCCGCCAGCTTCTTATTTGTTGTTCTTTGAACACGTGTTAGCGACCTGAACGTTCTGATGGCCGCAGGCTACATTGACCCTTTCTAATCGACCCCAAACTTTTCAACGGTAGTGTGTGTGTGTGTGTGTATAGCTATCTATCTATCTACATATATCTCAATACATACATACCGTTCAAAAGTCTAAATACATATATACATGTATGATAACTTCTTGTGTTTCTTTCATTCATTCATTTTTGATACAATCATTTATAATACATTTTCCCATCATAATTTAAATATCGTAATATTATAATTAATTCTCACGCCCCTTTCTTCAAACAGCCTGCCATGGAGGAAGATGGAGGAGAACCTGACCACCGCCCGGCCCCTTCTGTGGTTGCATCGCTGCCAAAGAAGAAACCCTCTTTTTTCCCCACTTTCCTATCCCTCCCCTCTTCTCGTTTCAACCCCACTGCATCTCTACCCTCTTCTCGTTTCTCCCCCACTGCATGCCTCCCCTCTTCTTGTGTCTCCCCCACTACATCTCTCCTCTCTTCTCGTTTCTCCCCCACTACATCCCTCCCGTATTCTTGTGTCTCCACCACTACATGCCTTCCAACTTCTCGCGTCTCCCCGACTACATCTTCCCCCTCTTCTCGTTTCACCCCCACTACATGTCTCCCCTCTTCTTGCGTCTCCCCCAATACATGCCTCCCCTCTTCTTGTGTCTCCCCCACTACATGTCTCCCCTCTTCTTGTGTCTCCCCCACTACCTGTCTCCCCTCTTCTTGTGTCTCCCCAACTACATGTTTCCCCACTTCTTGTGTCTCCCCCACTACATCCATCTCCTCTACTCGTGTCTCCCCCACTACATGTCTCCCCTCTTCTTGTGTCTCCCCCACTACATGCCTCCCCTCTTCTTGTGTCTCCCCCACTACATCCCTCCCTGTTTCTCATCACCCCGCCTCTCTCTTCTCGTCCCCATCCTCCCCTGTTCTGTTCCCTGTTCCTGTTCTTCTGTCCTCTGGTATCTCCCCAATAACTGTGTCTCTTTCTCCCTCCCCCCCCTCCTCTCTCTCTCCAACAGGAATCCTGGACCTTCCAGATGTCATCACCCCCAGCAGCAGAGATGTCTCCTCCCCACCAGGACGGTCATCAGATGTCGGTGAGCAGAGCAGCAAAGGGACCTCAGAGGACACCACCCTGCCTGATGAGGATGTACTGGGGAATCAAATGTAGGTAACAAGTAGCATTAAGTTCACCGCCGGTGAAATTATGCCAAAAATGACTCATCCATGTTTGTAACTTTTCAATTTGCATTCCTGCTTTTAATTTGTCCTTAAAACATCAGCCCCCCCATCCTCAGTTGACCTTGATGAATGTGTGCGTTTCAGGGTACCTGCAGTAGCTGGGAGTGAGCTCAATGAGGTGGACCCCACTGGGCCTCCTGCCCAGACAACAGGTACTTTGAAGCAGTCCTCCATTGAGTAGACAGCATGTCCCACAGATCAACTATTATTGTCTTAACCGTGGTGGTGGTCGGTCCTCAGAGTTCTCCCGGCTTCGTCGCTTCTCATCTCTGCAGTGGTATGACAGCAGGAGCCAACCTTTGCTGATTGCATCAGGGAGATCCATCAGCACAGGATTGGACATCAGATAGAAATCGATGAATGAATGACTCCGTTTTGCTTATACGTGACGTGACTATCCTCCTCATTGCTGTGTTTCCCTTTCTGTTCCGCTCGTCCCTGTGTGTTGCAGTCAGCCTCAGAGGGACGAGGTCAGCCGGCTGCGGGCCTCCTCTGGTAGGAGCAAGACCCAGCAACACCAGGAGGCCCTTGGGTAAGAGACAGGAAAGACATCTCTTGAGCTGGTTCTTTAGAGAATAAACATGAATACAAGCAGCCTGTTTGGGGCCGCTGATGCCTTCACCCCCTTATAGTCCATAGTTTAAGGAGTTCTGGTTATATTTGTAGAGATTTACACTTTCCCAAACATTGGTTGTCTCTTCTTTAAAACCTAATCATCACGACTATATACTCCGGGCTGGTACATTGACTAATGATGTGTATGTGTTTTCTTCAGCTTGCCCAACATTGGAAACAGCTGCTTCCTGAACGCGTCCCTGCAGTGTCTCTACAGCCTGCCCTGCTTCTGCAGTGACATCACGGGGCAGGAGGACCTCTGGAGCCCCCGGAGAAGAACCAAGCTGAAGCTGCTGAGGTCCAGTAGAGATCCAGACCCTTAGCCCTCACACTAGAGTAGAACCAGACCCTTAGCCCTCACACTAGAGGAGAACCAGACCCTTAGCCCTCACAAACTACAGTACAGCTTGGACGATTTACTGACAAAGTGAATGCTCCACTGTACAATATTAAGTACAGTAGGTGTACTAAATGCACTTGGTCTTTTCGTATGCTGTTCTCCAGGTACTTGGGGGAGCTATATAAATCCCGGCAGGGTGAGGGCTCCTACAAAGGCAAGCGCCGGCTCCTTTGGTCCATCAAGAGCAGTCTGGCAGAGTTCAACGAGGAGTACGAGCATATCACTGAGCAGGTACAGCTGATGAGTCCCTATCTCTTGGCTTATGCGCTTGTTGAGGATTAAACACATGTCAACTGAACTTCTGGTTTCTGACAGGATGCTCATGAGTTCCTGCTCCTCCTCTTCATGAAGATGAAGATGGAAGGTGAGACACTGCAGGAGATCTCCACGTCACCCAGCTATCTCTGCCCCGTCCAGAACTTTGAGTTCAGACTGCAGTGTGTACGCACCTGCACCAGGTAACGGTTGACTTCATCGAACGTATTATTGTTGTCGCATAATACTACTATAGTTCCTCCATCATTGAATGAAAGTCAATCAATGTTACGCCAACACTTTTGGCATCATGATCTGGTCTGCTGTGTTCAAATGGTGATTTTCTGTTCTCTGCCCGTCTTAAAAGCTGCGGTGACAAGGTCTTCCAGGAGGAGGAGCAGAACCACTTGTCCTTGGACCTCCACCCGTCGTTGATAGCTGGCCTCCAATTCTACTTCAAAGTCAGTACACCGTTGTGTTGGTGTGTCCGATTACGCTGGTCCACTGATACTCACAGAGCACTTTCCCTCAGCCTTCAGAGTTGGAGTGCACCTGCCGGCAGTGCTCTGGATGCCAGGCAACAGCGGTTCGGCATTTCCTCACTCTGCCCAGGTGAGCCATGAACTTGAGTCTGTTGTCTCCAATGTTGCCTTGAAGCAGCCTTTTCATACGTACGGGCGCGTGTGTGCATTCAGCGATCGGACGATGAACCGTTTGTGTCCACAGAGTGTTACTCCTTCACATGAAGCGCTTCCACCACGACGGGGCACGGTTGAGGAAGGTGACCGATGCTGTCAGCGTTCCTCCATGGCTGTCTCTGGCCTCCCTCGTTGGAGAGCAGGGTGCTGCAGCTGGGATAGACCCACTGAGGTAAGAGATAAGGAAACAGACTGGGACGGTAGGCAGTGCGTTGTGCTTCATGGAAACAGATTGGGTGGGTTGGGAGTGCTGGGCGTCATTGAAACAGTCAGATGAATCTAGATTGGTAATCCGGCCATAAGCTCCCCTGCCTCTTATAGAGGACCTCACACAACCATTTTAGTGTTTAATTTACGATCCTCAATATCTGATTAATCATTATGTATGGAATGTGTTGTAGATCAAGTTATGGAGAGGGGGACATCGCATCTGGAGCAAAACCAAGTGCAAACATGGGTAAGAAAAAAGTGATGGATTCCTATCTCATGCCCAACCGCTTGAGTTTTTCAGTTGTGTACAAAACAGGATTGTTGGTGTGTTTCTCAGCAGCAGTGGATCATCTTGACAGTGCAGGAGACAGGGACAGAGGTCTTCAGGAAGTTCATGGGGTGAGAGGGGCCAGGGAGAGAGCTGTAGTACACAGTGGGACAGAATATGGACAGATTCAAGCGATGATGCAACAGAGAAGCTCAAAGCGTTTTTTACACTTTCAATATGCCCGTCTTATTTGAAACTTTTTCCCGGCATTGGCGTTTTTGCACTTGTAAATAGTTAATGGGGTTTGTAGCCTACATTCAGACGCAGTCTACTCATTCTTGCGTGCGAGTGGCTTGAATAAAATTAAAACATTACGAGTATGCAAATTATTCTAAAGATGTCTACGTGCGTAGCCCCGCCTGCTCCAATGAACAAGAAAGCCGGCTTTACACAGGCAGGACAGTGAAACTGTAACATCTGCCAAGCAGCGACCGTACCTGCTTGATAGTGTAAAAATGCTTAGGGTTAGGGTTAGGTTCTCTGACAAATGAATCCTGTTTCTCTACAGAAGGATCACAGCAACCAGAGCACCTACCGTCTGTCGGGGATGGTCTCTCACCTCGGGGAGAGCATCAACACCGGTAACTAAAGCTTTTATAGTAAACAATGTACATCTGTACCTGACACACGCGTCAGACACTAGACCCGTCCCACGCTGGGGGACAGTAAGGTAATGGATGTCTTGTGTCCCCCAGGCCACTACGTCAGTGACGTCGCTGGAGAGGACGGCGCCGGATGGTTGACCCTCAACGACGCCCGTGTGACGCCCGCGGAGACGCCGGTCCTGAGGACCAGAGAGAAGACCGCCTACATGTTGTTTTACGTCCTAAGGTGATACTTTAAACGTTACTCTCTACAACAGCCAATGCTTCTTTTAGACTCAGTCTGTTTTACTCACTGAACTTACTGAAACACTGACTCCTGCTCGTCTTCTTCCACCAGTGGAGCAGAAGAGGGAAGCCATGTCCCACTGGCTCAGAACCAGGAGCCATCTGGAGCTGAGAGGGACTGACACCTGTGAGGCCCAGGAGAGCGTTTGATTGGTGGAGCCTCTACAGCCCGCTCTGTGGGCCGCACCCTGCAGCCCCCCTCTACAGCTGAGGCCCACCTTTAAACGCCCCCCTAGGGGCCACACCCTGAAGCCCACCTCTACATCCCCCCCTAGGGGCCACACCCTGAAGCCCACCTCTACATCCCCCTCTGGGGGCCACACCCTGAAGCCCCCCTCTACATCCCCCCCTAGGGGCCACACCCTGAAGCCCCCCTCTACATCCCCCCTAGGGGCCACACCCTGAAGCCCCCCTCTACATCCCCCCTAGGGGCCACACCCTGAAGCCCCCCTCTAGGGGACCTGAGGCCCCTCTCTACACCCCCCTCTGGGGGCCACACCCTGCGGCCCCCTTCTACAGCCCCCTCTAGGGGCTAACCAACCCCCTCTACAGCCCCCTCTAGGGGCCCTGCGGCCCACCTCTTTGGACGTTAAGGCTGATCATAATGAGGATCACTTTATTTTTATTTTGTATCATAATAATGAGGAGCATATTCATATTATGTATAATAATAATGCTGAGGATCATCTTATTATGAATAATAATGTCATTATGTGATCCTTTTTATTATTATACATGTATAATAATAATAATAATAATGAGGATAACATTATTATGCATAATAATAATAATGCTGAGGATCAAATTATGTGTATAATAATAATATGATAATTATGTATAATATATAATGTGAATATATAATATAATAGCACTATATATAATGTAACTATAAAAATAAGATCCCCTGTGGAACTAATATATGATAATTGAGCTCTGGTTTTCATTCAATTTCGTTTAAATAAATGTGTTTATTGTATAAATAGTAAAATAACAATTAAAATGTTAATGATATTAATAATTTGAATCAAATCAAAAATAAGATATCACCAGAGTATATAATAATAATATATGTCATCAATAAATGCGTTTACTTGCTACTAATCTCCTGTGTTTGGTCCGCTTCCTCAGTCTCCAGTCTCACCCTTTAATCACATCAACCACATAACACAGGTTTACATCGTCCACAGCTCAGCATTGTTTGAGCAGTAGATTTGAGGAACATCCAAACAACAAACACTTGATATAGATCATTTGCTTGGCGAGTCTGACTTAAAAAATGTATTTGCACTCATTTAAAGTTTTTCAGTTACTGTTAAAACAGCATCCTCCGAATTAATGGATATTAACGGCAGGAGAGGAAGAATTGTTTCGGTCTATCCAGAGCCGAATAACAGAGTTCAGGTAAAGAAAGGTGTCACTTCTCTATGTAGGCCTACTCAAGAACAGAGAGTTCAGGTAAAGAAAGTGGTTTCAATCAGGTTGGTCTTCCTCTTTATAGTGCCATATAATGTGACTAATATTAATATAATGTTACATGAGCAAGCCAAGTAAGTTCAACTGTTGCTTGTTCATGAATAACAAAAACTGACACTAATAAATCAAGAAGACCCTTCATGAAGATTGGGCAAACCAAACTGTCAAATGAGCTGTTCATTAGACAATTACTTCACATTATATATTTTTTGCTTGGTTGACATTTTACTATTTTCTATAAATAGATAATATATACATTTTTACAAATGCTAGTTTCAACTATGTTGATCGAATATGGTCTAAATCAAACCTACCGAGTCAGCCCAGTGGATAACACTCTATCCAAGATCAAGTCTGAAATCCAACTTTTGGAAGAATTGCCACTCTCCACTATTGTTCTTTAGTTTTATTCTTTCTTTCTTCTTCTGTATTATTCTATACGTATATGTAGACACAGAATTTCGATATAATTTATACTTTTTTAAGAATCACACTTAATTTCATACCGTATATTTCCAGTTGGTCTCAAGGACGTTGAGGCTCGAGCGTGAGCAGTTCTGGAGATAACAGCCAAGGTGACAGGGCGGCTAGTTAGCGATAGCCCATGGTGGCTATGAGAGCTAACCATTGCGGACGTCGTGGAGCCTAAACAACGTCAACCTAGAAACACAATGTGAAGCTTAAACGGTTCTGTATTTCGTGTTACACTTGCGATAAAATGATGAATCGATTGGAAATATGATTGTTAGAAATCTGCCGATTGTCTGTGGAGAGCCCCGTTTATATTGCTAAAGGCTAGGCGCTTGCTACATATCCGGGTGTACGTCCACCGGTAGTAGATAAATGCTAAAATCAATGCTTGCCTGTCCAATAGTAATAAGGGGCGAGGGAGGGCTTTCAGACCTGTCACTCAAACCACCGCGCCAGTAGTAAGTTGTAAGAATATTTCAAGTTCAATTTCTACATAAATGTAAGATCATTTTATGCGTGACTATTTTGAGGGTTGTTTTAATATTAGCTAATTTACCAAACATGTTAAATGGGCGTGTCCCTGCACACTGAGCGCGCGCGTGTGTGTGTTTGTGTGTAACGTAAAAGTTATTAGGTCAATTACGTCGCATTCAGGTGCTAATTTTGCTCACAATTTGACTTTTATGTGCCTATTTTGTGTGTTGTAGATGTCATCGAAGACCCATTTTCTACTGCTATCAGTGTGTTCTTTACGCAGACCTTATGTGTGTGTGTTATCGATGGATGAGAGGTCCCTTGTATACCACATAACGTCATAGATAATAAGGTTGCGTTTCGGTGCGTATTCGTGTGTTTGCCATTGCAGAAGTATACGATTTATCGGTTTTCTGGCAATATACGTTTTTAGCTTGTTTTTGGTTGATTTGGTGTTTTTTTGTCCATAATTGGGCTTGAAATTGCCAATCCGATCTGGCAACACATGCCTATATCTACACAAACGATACGCGATATAAAAGCTGAAGGAGACCAACGGGATCCTCATTTTGTGAGCTTATTTCGATTAACTAAATGTGAAGTAATAAGGTCAATAATATATATTTTCCAAGTCTCAAACAAATACCCACAACGTACTCAAATATATTCAAACTCGGTCACATTAGCTCTTTTTTTAACCCACTTTATTTGTTTTCGAACCATTTTACAACACTATTTTCAAATCCTTTCGCTTGATTTAAAGCCATTTAACATTTCTTTACGTCTTGTTTTACTTATGAAACATGTTTTCAACCTCAGTTTGCACTACAGCACTCACCGCATTTTCTGCAGGAAATGCATTTTCTAGTTTCCAATTTGTTAAGATTATGTGGATAGACTTTGATTTAGCATGGCCTAACATGCTTGATGGACAGATATGGTTAGTGATAATTATACAATATGAAGCACAATAATAGCGATAGGCTAGCACCAATCCATTTTTATTCATTTTAAATGCTAAATGTGACGGGATGAGACGGTGATGTGGACATCCATCACATTACCACATAAGGCTTGTTTTGAGAGGTAGGCCTACTTATATTGTAATTAGGTGAGTGCTGCATGCAGCTCTCAATAGTTGTTCTTCAGTTTTATTCCTTCTTCTTCATTATTCTATACAAACTTTTTAGAGACAAAATTTCATCCATCCCTTTTGATTAATTTTAAATGCTAAATGGGAGGGGATGAGACGGTGATGTTGACATCCATTACATTACCATATAAGGCTTGTTTTGAGAGGTTCTGAGATCCATGGTCTCCTTGACGACAGCATCACTGCCTCATTCAAGCGAGACGCCACGTGGACTGACTCACGCACGCTGCACGAAGTTGTCTTTGCTAGTTGTTGCTAATTGTTGCTAATTAATCGTGGGTTGATCATTATATCTACTTGACTGTACTTGTCGAAGAGGAAAGCAAACATGGGTGGCTGTTGCTCCAGACAGGTACAATTAAATCTTAATCATGACTCTTGAATGTTACACCTTGCAATCTTTCCTTGAGGTTGCGATGGAAACCTTTCATCAAATTGTGAAACGTAATCAATATAATTATTGATCATGCATTTATGTAATAATCCCTATAAGTAACCCGATATTTACGGCCAACACTGAAACCTTATTTTAATAAATATTTTTTTAAAAACACATTTGGCCGCACGCTTCTTATTTGTTGTTCTTTGAACACGTGTTAGCGACCTGAACGTTCTGATGGCCGCAGGCCATAAAAATGGCACCAATCCATTTTTATTCATTTTAAATGCTAAATGTGACGGGATGAGACGGTGATGTGGACATCCATCACATTACCACATAAGGCTTGTTTTGAGAGGTAGGCCTACTTATATTGTAATTAGGTGAGTGCTGCATGCAGCTCTCAATTGTTGTTCTTCAGTTTTATTCCTTCTTCATTATAATATACAAACTTTTTAGAGACAAAATTTCATCCATCCCTTTTGATTAATTTTAAATGCAAAATGGGAGGGGATGAGACGGTGATGTTGACATCCATTACATTACCATATAAGGCTTGTTTTGAGAGGTTCTGAGATCCATGGTCTCCTTGACGACAGCATCACTGCCTCATTCAAGCGAGACGCCACGTGGACTGACTCACGCACGCTGCACGAAGTTGTCTTTGCTAGTTGTTGCTAATTGTTGCTAATTAATCGTGGGTTGATCATTATATCTACTTGACTGTACTTGTCGAAGAGGAAAGCAAACATGGGTGGCTGTTGCTCCAGACAGGTACAATTAAATCTTAATCATGACTCTTGAATGTTACACCTTGCAATCTTTCCTTGAGGTTGCGATGGAAACCTTTCATCAAATTGTGAAACGTAATCAATATAATTATTGATCATGCATTTATGTAATAATCCCTATAAGTAACCCGATATTTACGGCCAACACTGAAACCTTATTTTAATAAATATCTTTTTAAAAACACATTTGGCCGCCAGCTTCTTATTTGTTGTTCTTTGAACACGTGTTAGCGACCTGAACGTTCTGATGGCCGCAGGCTACATTGACCCTTTCTAATCGACCCCAAACTTTTCAACGGTAGTGTGTGTGTGTGTGTGTATAGCTATCTATCTATCTACATATATCTCAATACATACATACCGTTCAAAAGTCTAAATACATATATACATGTATGATAACTTCTTGTGTTTCTTTCATTCATTCATTTTTGATACAATCATTTATAATACATTTTCCCATCATAATTTAAATATCGTAATATTATAATTAATTCTCACGCCCCTTTCTTCAAACAGCCTGCCATGGAGGAAGATGGAGGAGAACCTGACCACCGCCCGGCCCCTTCTGTGGTTGCATCGCTGCCAAAGAAGAAACCCTCTTTTTTCCCCACTTTCCTATCCCTCCCCTCTTCTCGTTTCAACCCCACTGCATCTCTACCCTCTTCTCGTTTCTCCCCCACTGCATGCCTCCCCTCTTCTTGTGTCTCCCCCACTACATCTCTCCTCTCTTCTCGTTTCTCCCCCACTACATCCCTCCCGTATTCTTGTGTCTCCACCACTACATGCCTTCCAACTTCTCGCGTCTCCCCGACTACATCTTCCCCCTCTTCTCGTTTCACCCCCACTACATGTCTCCCCTCTTCTTGCGTCTCCCCCAATACATGCCTCCCCTCTTCTTGTGTCTCCCCCACTACATGTCTCCCCTCTTCTTGTGTCTCCCCCACTACCTGTCTCCCCTCTTCTTGTGTCTCCCCAACTACATGTTTCCCCACTTCTTGTGTCTCCCCCACTACATCCATCTCCTCTACTCGTGTCTCCCCCACTACATGTCTCCCCTCTTCTTGTGTCTCCCCCACTACATGCCTCCCCTCTTCTTGTGTCTCCCCCACTACATCCCTCCCTGTTTCTCATCACCCCGCCTCTCTCTTCTCGTCCCCATCCTCCCCTGTTCTGTTCCCTGTTCCTGTTCTTCTGTCCTCTGGTATCTCCCCAATAACTGTGTCTCTTTCTCCCTCCCCCCCCTCCTCTCTCTCTCCAACAGGAATCCTGGACCTTCCAGATGTCATCACCCCCAGCAGCAGAGATGTCTCCTCCCCACCAGGACGGTCATCAGATGTCGGTGAGCAGAGCAGCAAAGGGACCTCAGAGGACACCACCCTGCCTGATGAGGATGTACTGGGGAATCAAATGTAGGTAACAAGTAGCATTAAGTTCACCGCCGGTGAAATTATGCCAAAAATGACTCATCCATGTTTGTAACTTTTCAATTTGCATTCCTGCTTTTAATTTGTCCTTAAAACATCAGCCCCCCCATCCTCAGTTGACCTTGATGAATGTGTGCGTTTCAGGGTACCTGCAGTAGCTGGGAGTGAGCTCAATGAGGTGGACCCCACTGGGCCTCCTGCCCAGACAACAGGTACTTTGAAGCAGTCCTCCATTGAGTAGACAGCATGTCCCACAGATCAACTATTATTGTCTTAACCGTGGTGGTGGTCGGTCCTCAGAGTTCTCCCGGCTTCGTCGCTTCTCATCTCTGCAGTGGTATGACAGCAGGAGCCAACCTTTGCTGATTGCATCAGGGAGATCCATCAGCACAGGATTGGACATCAGATAGAAATCGATGAATGAATGACTCCGTTTTGCTTATACGTGACGTGACTATCCTCCTCATTGCTGTGTTTCCCTTTCTGTTCCGCTCGTCCCTGTGTGTTGCAGTCAGCCTCAGAGGGACGAGGTCAGCCGGCTGCGGGCCTCCTCTGGTAGGAGCAAGACCCAGCAACACCAGGAGGCCCTTGGGTAAGAGACAGGAAAGACATCTCTTGAGCTGGTTCTTTAGAGAATAAACATGAATACAAGCAGCCTGTTTGGGGCCGCTGATGCCTTCACCCCCTTATAGTCCATAGTTTAAGGAGTTCTGGTTATATTTGTAGAGATTTACACTTTCCCAAACATTGGTTGTCTCTTCTTTAAAACCTAATCATCACGACTATATACTCCGGGCTGGTACATTGACTAATGATGTGTATGTGTTTTCTTCAGCTTGCCCAACATTGGAAACAGCTGCTTCCTGAACGCGTCCCTGCAGTGTCTCTACAGCCTGCCCTGCTTCTGCAGTGACATCACGGGGCAGGAGGACCTCTGGAGCCCCCGGAGAAGAACCAAGCTGAAGCTGCTGAGGTCCAGTAGAGATCCAGACCCTTAGCCCTCACACTAGAGGAGAACCAGACCCTTAGCCCTCACACTAGAGGAGAACCAGACCCTTAGCCCTCACACTAGAGGAGAACCAGACCCTTAGCCCTCACAAACTACAGTACAGCTTGGACGATTTACTGACAAAGTGAATGCTCCACTGTACAATATTAAGTACAGTAGGTATACTAAATGCACTTGGTCTTTTCGTATGCTGTTCTCCAGGTACTTGGGGGAGCTATATAAATCCCGGCAGGGTGAGGGCTCCTACAAAGGCAAGCGCCGGCTCCTTTGGTCCATCAAGAGCAGTCTGGCAGAGTTCAACGAGGAGTACGAGCATATCACTGAGCAGGTACAGCTGATGAGTCCCTATCTCTTGGCTTATGCGCTTGTTGAGGATTAAACACATGTCAACTGAACTTCTGGTTTCTGACAGGATGCTCATGAGTTCCTGCTCCTCCTCTTCATGAAGATGAAGATGGAAGGTGAGACACTGCAGGAGATCTCCACGTCACCCAGCTATCTCTGCCCCGTCCAGAACTTTGAGTTCAGACTGCAGTGTGTACGCACCTGCACCAGGTAACGGTTGACTTCATCGAACGTATTATTGTTGTCGCATAATACTACTATAGTTCCTCCATCATTGAATGAAAGTCAATCAATGTTACGCCAACACTTTTGGCATCATGATCTGGTCTGCTGTGTTCAAATGGTGATTTTCTGTTCTCTGCCCGTCTTAAAAGCTGCGGTGACAAGGTCTTCCAGGAGGAGGAGCAGAACCACTTGTCCTTGGACCTCCACCCGTCGTTGATAGCTGGCCTCCAATTCTACTTCAAAGTCAGTACACCGTTGTGTTGGTGTGTCCGATTACGCTGGTCCACTGATACTCACAGAGCACTTTCCCTCAGCCTTCAGAGTTGGAGTGCACCTGCCGGCAGTGCTCTGGATGCCAGGCAACAGCGGTTCGGCATTTCCTCACTCTGCCCAGGTGAGCCATGAACTTGAGTCTGTTGTCTCCAATGTTGCCTTGAAGCAGCCTTTTCATACGTACGGGCGCGTGTGTGCATTCAGCGATCGGACGATGAACCGTTTGTGTCCACAGAGTGTTACTCCTTCACATGAAGCGCTTCCACCACGACGGGGCACGGTTGAGGAAGGTGACCGATGCTGTCAGCGTTCCTCCATGGCTGTCTCTGGCCTCCCTCGTTGGAGAGCAGGGTGCTGCAGCTGGGATAGACCCACTGAGGTAAGAGATAAGGAAACAGACTGGGACGGTAGGCAGTGCGTTGTGCTTCATGGAAACAGATTGGGTGGGTTGGGAGTGCTGGGCGTCATTGAAACAGTCAGATGAATCTAGATTGGTAATCCGGCCATAAGCTCCCCTGCCTCTTATAGAGGACCTCACACAACCATTTTAGTGTTTAATTTACGATCCTCAATATCTGATTAATCATTATGTATGGAATGTGTTGTAGATCAAGTTATGGAGAGGGGGACATCGCATCTGGAGCAAAACCAAGTGCAAACATGGGTAAGAAAAAAGTGATGGATTCCTATCTCATGCCCAACCGCTTGAGTTTTTCAGTTGTGTACAAAACAGGATTGTTGGTGTGTTTCTCAGCAGCAGTGGATCATCTTGACAGTGCAGGAGACAGGGACAGAGGTCTTCAGGAAGTTCATGGGGTGAGAGGGGCCAGGGAGAGAGCTGTAGTACACAGTGGGACAGAATATGGACAGATTCAAGCGATGATGCAACAGAGAAGCTCAAAGCGTTTTTTACACTTTCAATATGCCCGTCTTATTTGAAACTTTTTCCCGGCATTGGCGTTTTTGCACTTGTAAATAGTTAATGGGGTTTGTAGCCTACATTCAGACGCAGTCTACTCATTCTTGCGTGCGAGTGGCTTGAATAAAATTAAAACATTACGAGTATGCAAATTATTCTAAAGATGTCTACGTGCGTAGCCCCGCCTGCTCCAATGAACAAGAAAGCCGGCTTTACACAGGCAGGACAGTGAAACTGTAACATCTGCCAAGCAGCGACCGTACCTGCTTGGCAGTGTAAAAATGCTTAGGGTTAGGGTTAGGTTCTCTGACAAATGAATCCTGTTTCTCTACAGAAGGATCACAGCAACCAGAGCACCTACCGTCTGTCGGGGATGGTCTCTCACCTCGGGGAGAGCATCAACACCGGTAACTAAAGCTTTTATAGTAAAGAATGTACATCTGTACCTGACACACGCGTCAGACACTAGACCCGTCCCACGCTGGGGGACAGTAAGGTAATGGATGTCTTGTGTCCCCCAGGCCACTACGTCAGTGACGTCGCTGGAGAGGACGGCGCCGGATGGTTGACCCTCAACGACGCCCGTGTGACGCCCGCGGAGACGCCGGTCCTGAGGACCAGAGAGAAGACCGCCTACATGTTGTTTTACGTCCTAAGGTGATACTTTAAACGTTACTCTCTACAACAGCCAATGCTTCTTTTAGACTCAGTCTGTTTTACTCACTGAACTTACTGAAACACTGACTCCTGCTCGTCTTCTTCCACCAGTGGAGCAGAAGAGGGAAGCCATGTCCCACTGGCTCAGAACCAGGAGCCATCTGGAGCTGAGAGGGACTGACACCTGTGAGGCCCGGGAGAGCGTTTGATTGGTGGAGCCTCTACAGCCCGCTCTGTGGGCCGCACCCTGCAGCCCCCCTCTACAGCTGAGGCCCACCTTTAAACGCCCCCCTAGGGGCCACACCCTGAAGCCCACCTCTACATCCCCCCCTAGGGGCCACACCCTGAAGCCCACCTCTACATCCCCCTCTGGGGGCCACACCCTGAAGCCCACCTCTACATCCCCCCCTAGGGGCCACACCCTGAAGCCCACCTCTACATCCCCCTCTGGGGGCCACACCCTGAAGCCCCCCTCTACATCCCCCCCTAGGGGCCACACCCTGAAGCCCCCCTCTACATCCCCCCTAGGGGCCACACCCTGAAGCCCCCCTCTACATCCCCCCTAGGGGCCACACCCTGAAGCCCCCCTCTAGGGGACCTGAGGCCCCTCTCTACACCCCCCTCTGGGGGCCACACCCTGCGGCCCCCTTCTACAGCCCCCTCTAGGGGCTAACCAACCCCCTCTACAGCCCCCTCTAGGGGCCCTGCGGCCCACCTCTTTGGACGTTAAGGCTGATCATAATGAGGATCACTTTATTTTTATTTTGTATCATAATAATGAGGAGCATATTCATATTATGTATAATAATAATGCTGAGGATCATCTTTTATGAATAATAATGTCATTATGTGATCCTTTTTATTATTATACATGTATAATAATAATAATAATAATAATAATGAGGATAACATTATTATGCATAATAATAATAATGCTGAGGATCAAATTATGTGTATAATAATAATATGATAATTATGTATAATATATAATGTGAATATATAATATAATAGCACTATATATAATGTAACTATAAAAATAAGATCCCCTGTGGAACTAATATATGATAATTGAGCTCTGGTTTTCATTCAATTTCGTTTAAATAAATGTGTTTATTGTATAAATAGTAAAATAACAATTAAAATGTTAATGATATTAATAATTTGAATCAAATCAAAAATAAGATATCACCAGAGTATATAATAATAATATATGTCATCAATAAATGCGTTTACTTGCTACTAATCTCCTGTGTTTGGTCCGCTTCCTCAGTCTCCAGTCTCACCCTTTAATCACATCAACCACATAACACAGGTTTACATCGTCCACAGCTCAGCATTGTTTGAGCAGTAGATTTGAGGAACATCCAAACAACAAACACTTGATATAGATCATTTGCTTGGCGAGTCTGACTTAAAAAATGTATTTGCACTCATTTAAAGTTTTTCAGTTACTGTTAAAACGACATCCTCCGAATTAATGGATATTAACGGCAGGAGAGGAAGAATTGTTTCGGTCTATCCAGAGCCGAATAACAGAGTTCAGGTAAAGAAAGGTGTCACTTCTCTATGTAGGCCTACTCAAGAACAGAGAGTTCAGGTAAAGAAAGTGGTTTCAATCAGGTTGGTCTTCCTCTTTATAGTGCCATATAATGTGACTAATATTAATATAATGTTACATGAGCAAGCCAAGTAAGTTCAACTGTTGCTTGTTCATGAATAACAAAAACTGACACTAATAAATCAAGAAGACCCTTCATGAAGATTGGGCAAACCAAACTGTCAAATGAGCTGTTCATTAGACAATTACTTCACATTATATATTTTTTGCTTGGTTGACATTTTACTATTTTCTATAAATAGATAATATATACATTTTTACAAATGCTAGTTTCAACTATGTTGATCGAATATGGTCTAAATCAAACCTACCGAGTCAGCCCAGTGGATAACACTCTATCCAAGATCAAGTCTGAAATCCAACTTTTGGAAGAATTGCCACTCTCCACTATTGTTCTTTAGTTTTATTCTTTCTTTCTTCTTCTGTATTATTCTATACGTATATGTAGACACAGAATTTCGATATAATTTATACTTTTTTAAGAATCACACTTAATTTCATACCGTATATTTCCATTTGGTCTCAAGGACGTTGAGGCTCGAGCGTGAGCAGTTCTGGAGATAACAGCCAAGGTGACAGGGCGGCTAGTTAGCGATAGCCCATGGTGGCTATGAGAGCTAACCATTGCGGACGTCGTGGAGCCTAAACAACGTCAACCTAGAAACACAATGTGAAGCTTAAACGGTTCTGTATTTCGTGTTACACTTGCGATAAAATGATGAATCGATTGGAAATATGATTGTTAGAAATCTGCCGATTGTCTGTGGAGAGCCCCGTTTATATTGCTAAAGGCTAGGCGCTTGCTACATATCCGGGTGTACGTCCACCGGTAGTAGATAAATGCTAAAATCAATGCTTGCCTGTCCAATAGTAATAAGGGGCGAGGGAGGGCTTTCAGACCTGTCACTCAAACCACCGCGCCAGTAGTAAGTTGTAAGAATATTTCAAGTTCAATTTCTACATAAATGTAAGATCATTTTATGCGTGACTATTTTGAGGGTTGTTTTAATATTAGCTAATTTACCAAACATGTTAAATGAGCGTGTCCCTGCACACTGAGCGCGCGCGCGTGTGTGTTTGTGTGTAACGTAAAAGTTATTAGGTCAATTACGTCGCATTCAGGTGCTAATTTTGCTCACAATTTGACTTTTATGTGCCTATTTTGTGTGTTGTAGATGTCATCGAAGACCCATTTTCTACTGCTATCAGTGTGTTCTTTACGCAGACCTTATGTGTGTGTGTTATCGATGGATGAGAGGTCCCTTGTATACCACATAACGTCATAGATAATAAGGTTGCGTTTCGGTGCGTATTCGTGTGTTTGCCATTGCAGAAGTATACGATTTATCGGTTTTCTGGCAATATACGTTTTTAGCTGGTTTTTGGTTGATTTGGTGTTTTTTTGTCCATAATTGGGCTTGAAATTGCCAATCCGATCTGGCAACACATGCCTATATCTACACAAACGATACGCGATATAAAAGCTGAAGGAGACCAACGGGATCCTCATTTTGTGAGCTTATTTCGATTAACTAAATGTGAAGTAATAAGGTCAATAATATATATTTTCCAAGTCTCAAACAAATACCCACAACGTACTCAAATATATTCAAACTCGGTCACATTAGCTCTTTTTTTAACCCACTTTATTTGTTTTCGAACCATTTTACAACACTATTTTCAAATCCTTTCGCTTGATTTAAAGCCATTTAACATTTCTTTACGTCTTGTTTTACTTATGAAACATGTTTTCAACCTCAGTTTGCACTACAGCACTCACCGCATTTTCTGCAGGAAATGCATTTTCTGGTTTCCAACATGCTTGATGGACAGATATGGTTAGTGATAATTATACAATATGAAGCACAATAATAGCGATAGGCTAGCACCAATCCATTTTTATTCATTTTAAATGCTAAATGTGACGGGATGAGACGGTGATGTGGACATCCATCACATTACCACATAAGGCTTGTTTTGAGAGGTAGGCCTACTTATATTGTAATTAGGTGAGTGCTGCATGCAGCTCTCAATAGTTGTTCTTCAGTTTTATTCCTTCTTCTTCATTATTCTATACAAACTTTTTAGAGACAAAATTTCATCCATCCCTTTTGATTAATTTTAAATGCTAAATGGGAGGGGATGAGACGGTGATGTTGACATCCATTACATTACCATATAAGGCTTGTTTTGAGAGGTTCTGAGATCCATGGTCTCCTTGACGACAGCATCACTGCCTCATTCAAGCGAGACGCCACGTGGACTGACTCACGCACGCTGCACGAAGTTGTCTTTGCTAGTTGTTGCTAATTGTTGCTAATTAATCGTGGGTTGATCATTATATCTACTTGACTGTACTTGTCGAAGAGGAAAGCAAACATGGGTGGCTGTTGCTCCAGACAGGTACAATTAAATCTTAATCATGACTCTTGAATGTTACACCTTGCAATCTTTCCTTGAGGTTGCGATGGAAACCTTTCATCAAATTGTGAAACGTAATCAATATAATTATTGATCATGCATTTATGTAATAATCCCTATAAGTAACCCGATATTTACGGCCAACACTGAAACCTTATTTTAATAAATATTTTTTTAAAAACACATTTGGCCGCACGCTTCTTATTTGTTGTTCTTTGAACACGTGTTAGCGACCTGAACGTTCTGATGGCCGCAGGCTACATTGACCCTTTCTAATCGACCCCAAACTTTTCAACGGTAGTGTGTGTGTGTGTGTGTGTATAGCTATCTATCTATCTACATATATCTCAATACATACATACCGTTCAAAAGTCTAAATACATATATACATGTATGATAACTTCTTGTGTTTCTTTCATTCATTCATTTTTGATACAATCATTTATAATACATTTTCCCATCATAATTTAAATATCGTAATATTATAATCAATTCTCACGCCCCTTTCTTCAAACAGCCTGCCATGGAGGAAGATGGAGGAGAACCTGACCACCGCCCGGCCCCTTCTGTGGTTGCATCGCTGCCAAAGAAGAAACCCTCTTTTTTCCCCACTTTCCTATCCCTCCCCTCTTCTCGTTTCAACCCCACTGCATCTCTACCCTCTTCTCGTTTCTCCCCCACTGCATGCCTCCCCTCTTCTTGTGTCTCCCCCACTACATCTCTCCTCTCTTCTCGTTTCTCCCCCACTACATCCCTCCCGTATTCTTGTGTCTCCACCACTACATGCCTTCCAACTTCTCGCGTCTCCCCGACTACATCTTCCCCCTCTTCTCGTTTCACCCCCACTACATGTCTCCCCTCTTCTTGCGTCTCCCCCAATACATGCCTCCCCTCTTCTTGTGTCTCCCCCACTACATGTCTCCCCTCTTCTTGTGTCTCCCCCACTACCTGTCTCCCCTCTTCTTGTGTCTCCCCAACTACATGTTTCCCCACTTCTTGTGTCTCCCCCACTACATCCATCTCCTCTACTCGTGTCTCCCCCACTACATGTCTCCCCTCTTCTTGTGTCTCCCCCACTACATGCCTCCCCTCTTCTTGTGTCTCCCCCACTACATCCCTCCCTGTTTCTCATCACCCCGCCTCTCTCTTCTCGTCCCCATCCTCCCCTGTTCTGTTCCCTGTTCCTGTTCTTCTGTCCTCTGGTATCTCCCCAATAACTGTGTCTCTTTCTCCCTCCCCCCCCTCCTCTCTCTCTCCAACAGGAATCCTGGACCTTCCAGATGTCATCACCCCCAGCAGCAGAGATGTCTCCTCCCCACCAGGACGGTCATCAGATGTCGGTGAGCAGAGCAGCAAAGGGACCTCAGAGGACACCACCCTGCCTGATGAGGATGTACTGGGGAATCAAATGTAGGTAACAAGTAGCATTAAGTTCACCGCCGGTGAAATTATGCCAAAAATGACTCATCCATGTTTGTAACTTTTCAATTTGCATTCCTGCTTTTAATTTGTCCTTAAAACATCAGCCCCCCCATCCTCAGTTGACCTTGATGAATGTGTGCGTTTCAGGGTACCTGCAGTAGCTGGGAGTGAGCTCAATGAGGTGGACCCCACTGGGCCTCCTGCCCAGACAACAGGTACTTTGAAGCAGTCCTCCATTGAGTAGACAGCATGTCCCACAGATCAACTATTATTGTCTTAACCGTGGTGGTGGTCGGTCCTCAGAGTTCTCCCGGCTTCGTCGCTTCTCATCTCTGCAGTGGTATGACAGCAGGAGCCAACCTTTGCTGATTGCATCAGGGAGATCCATCAGCACAGGATTGGACATCAGATAGAAATCGATGAATGAATGACTCCGTTTTGCTTATACGTGACGTGACTATCCTCCTCATTGCTGTGTTTCCCTTTCTGTTCCGCTCGTCCCTGTGTGTTGCAGTCAGCCTCAGAGGGACGAGGTCAGCCGGCTGCGGGCCTCCTCTGGTAGGAGCAAGACCCAGCAACACCAGGAGGCCCTTGGGTAAGAGACAGGAAAGACATCTCTTGAGCTGGTTCTTTAGAGAATAAACATGAATACAAGCAGCCTGTTTGGGGCCGCTGATGTCTTCACCCCCTTATAGTCCATAGTTTAAGGAGTTCTGGTTATATTTGTAGAGATTTACACTTTCCCAAACATTGGTTGTCTCTTCTTTAAAACCTAATCATCACGACTATATACTCCGGGCTGGTACATTGACTAATGATGTGTATGTGTTTTCTTCAGCTTGCCCAACATTGGAAACAGCTGCTTCCTGAACGCGTCCCTGCAGTGTCTCTACAGCCTGCCCTGCTTCTGCAGTGACATCACGGGGCAGGAGGACCTCTGGAGCCCCCGGAGAAGAACCAAGCTGAAGCTGCTGAGGTCCAGTAGAGATCCAGACCCTTAGCCCTCACACTAGAGGAGAAGCAGACCCTTAGCCCTCACACTAGAGGAGAACCAGACCCTTAGCCCTCACACTAGAGGAGAACCAGACCCTTAGCCCTCACACTAG
Organism: Gadus chalcogrammus; assembly: GCF_026213295.1. NCBI lineage: Eukaryota > Metazoa > Chordata > Actinopteri > Gadiformes > Gadidae > Gadus > Gadus chalcogrammus. Next base: position 16,903,895 of record NC_079433.1, on the reverse strand, counting down.
AGGAGAACCAGACCCTTAGCCCTCACACTAGAGGAGAACCAGACCCTTAGCCCTCACAAACTACAGTACAGCTTGGACGATTTACTGACAAAGTGAATGCTCCACTGTACAATATTAAGTACAGTAGGTATACTAAATGCACTTGGTCTTTTCGTATGCTGTTCTCCAGGTACTTGGGGGAGCTATATAAATCCCGGCAGGGTGAGGGCTCCTACAAAGGCAAGCGCCGGCTCCTTTGGTCCATCAAGAGCAGTCTGGCAGAGTTCAACGAGGAGTACGAGCATATCACTGAGCAGGTACAGCTGATGAGTCCCTATCTCTTGGCTTATGCGCTTGTTGAGGATTAAACACATGTCAACTGAACTTCTGGTTTCTGACAGGATGCTCATGAGTTCCTGCTCCTCCTCTTCATGAAGATGAAGATGGAAGGTGAGACACTGCAGGAGATCTCCACGTCACCCAGCTATCTCTGCCCCGTCCAGAACTTTGAGTTCAGACTGCAGTGTGTACGCACCTGCACCAGGTAACGGTTGACTTCATCGAACGTATTATTGTTGTCGCATAATACTACTATAGTTCCTCCATCATTGAATGAAAGTCAATCAATGTTACGCCAACACTTTTGGCATCATGATCTGGTCTGCTGTGTTCAAATGGTGATTTTCTGTTCTCTGCCCGTCTTAAAAGCTGCGGTGACAAGGTCTTCCAGGAGGAGGAGCAGAACCACTTGTCCTTGGACCTCCACCCGTCGTTGATAGCTGGCCTCCAATTCTACTTCAAAGTCAGTACACCGTTGTGTTGGTGTGTCCGATTACGCTGGTCCACTGATACTCACAGAGCACTTTCCCTCAGCCTTCAGAGTTGGAGTGCACCTGCCGGCAGTGCTCTGGATGCCAGGCAACAGCGGTTCGGCATTTCCTCACTCTGCCCAGGTGAGCCATGAACTTGAGTCTGTTGTCTCCAATGTTGCCTTGAAGCAGCCTTTTCATACGTACGGGCGCGTGTGTGCATGCAGCGATCGGACGATGAACCACAGAGTTGTGTCCACAGAGTGTTACTCCTTCACATGAAGCGCTTCCACCACGACGGGGCACGGTTGAGGAAGGTGACCGATGCTGTCAGCGTTCCTCCATGGCTGTCTCTGGCCTCCCTCGTTGGAGAGCAGGGTGCTGCAGCTGGGATAGACCCACTGAGGTAAGAGATAAGGAAACAGACTGGGACGGTAGGCAGTGCGTTGTGCTTCATGGAAACAGATTGGGTGGGTTGGGAGTGCTGGGCGTCATTGAAACAGTCAGATGAATCTAGATTGGTAATCCGGCCATAAGCTCCCCTGCCTCTTATAGAGGACCTCACACAACCATTTTAGTGTTTAATTTACGATCCTCAATATCTGATTAATCATTATGTATGGAATGTGTTGTAGATCAAGTTATGGAGAGGGGGACATCGCATCTGGAGCAAAACCAAGTGCAAACATGGGTAAGAAAAAAGTGATGGATTCCTATCTCATGCCCAACCGCTTGAGTTTTTCAGTTGTGTACAAAACAGGATTGTTGGTGTGTTTCTCAGCAGCAGTGGATCATCTTGACAGTGCAGGAGACAGGGACAGAGGTCTTCAGGAAGTTCATGGGGTGAGAGGGGCCAGGGAGAGAGCTGTAGTACACAGTGGGACAGAATATGGACAGATTCAAGCGATGATGCAACAGAGAAGCTCAAAGCGTTTTTTACACTTTCAATATGCCCGTCTTATTTGAAACTTTTTCCCGGCATTGGCGTTTTTGCACTTGTAAATAGTTAATGGGGTTTGTAGCCTACATTCAGACGCAGTCTACTCATTCTTGCGTGCGAGTGGCTTGAATAAAATTAAAACATTACGAGTATGCAAATTATTCTAAAGATGTCTACGTGCGTAGCCCCGCCTGCTCCAATGAACAAGAAAGCCGGCTTTACACAGGCAGGACAGTGAAACTGTAACATCTGCCAAGCAGCGACCGTACCTGCTTGGCAGTGTAAAAATGCTTAGGGTTAGGGTTAGGTTCTCTGACAAATGAATCCTGTTTCTCTACAGAAGGATCACAGCAACCAGAGCACCTACCGTCTGTCGGGGATGGTCTCTCACCTCGGGGAGAGCATCAACACCGGTAACTAAAGCTTTTATAGTAAAGAATGTACATCTGTACCTGACACACGCGTCAGACACTAGACCCGTCCCACGCTGGGGGACAGTAAGGTAATGGATGTCTTGTGTCCCCCAGGCCACTACGTCAGTGACGTCGCTGGAGAGGACGGCGCCGGATGGTTGACCCTCAACGACGCCCGTGTGACGCCCGCGGAGACGCCGGTCCTGAGGACCAGAGAGAAGACCGCCTACATGTTGTTTTACGTCCTAAGGTGATACTTTAAACGTTACTCTCTACAACAGCCAATGCTTCTTTTAGACTCAGTCTGTTTTACTCACTGAACTTACTGAAACACTGACTCCTGCTCGTCTTCTTCCACCAGTGGAGCAGAAGAGGGAAGCCATGTCCCACTGGCTCAGAACCAGGAGCCATCTGGAGCTGAGAGGGACTGACACCTGTGAGGCCCGGGAGAGCGTTTGATTGGTGGAGCCTCTACAGCCCGCTCTGTGGGCCGCACCCTGCAGCCCCCCTCTACAGCTGAGGCCCACCTTTAAACGCCCCCCTAGGGGCCACACCCTGAAGCCCACCTCTACATCCCCCTCTGGGGGCCACACCCTGAAGCCCACCTCTACATCCCCCCCTAGGGGCCACACCCTGAAGCCCACCTCTACATCCCCCTCTGGGGGCCACACCCTGAAGCCCCCCTCTACATCCCCCCCTAGGGGCCACACCCTGAAGCCCCCCTCTACATCCCCCCTAGGGGCCACACCCTGAAGCCCCCCTCTACATCCCCCCTAGGGGCCACACCCTGAAGCCCCCCTCTAGGGGACCTGAGGCCCCTCTCTACACCCCCCCTCTGGGGGCCACACCCTGCGGCCCCCTTCTACAGCCCCCTCTAGGGGCTAACCAACCCCCTCTACAGCCCCCTCTAGGGGCCCTGCGGCCCACCTCTTTGGACGTTAAGGCTGATCATAATGAGGATCACTTTATTTTTATTTTGTATCATAATAATGAGGAGCATATTCATATTATGTATAATAATAATGCTGAGGATCATCTTATTATGAATAATAATGTCATTATGTGATCCTTTTTATTATTATACATGTATAATAATAATAATAATAATGAGGATAACATTATTATGCATAATAATAATAATGCTGAGGATCAAATTATGTGTATAATAATAATATGATAATTATGTATAATATATAATGTGAATATATAATATAATAGCACTATATATAATGTAACTATAAAAATAAGATCCCCTGTGGAACTAATATATGATAATTGAGCTCTGGTTTTCATTCAATTTCGTTTAAATAAATGTGTTTATTGTATAAATAGTAAAATAACAATTAAAATGTTAATGATATTAATAATTTGAATCAAATCAAAAATAAGATATCACCAGAGTATATAATAATAATATATGTCATCAATAAATGCGTTTACTTGCTACTAATCTCCTGTGTTTGGTCCGCTTCCTCAGTCTCCAGTCTCACCCTTTAATCACATCAACCACATAACACAGGTTTACATCGTCCACAGCTCAGCATTGTTTGAGCAGTAGATTTGAGGAACATCCAAACAACAAACACTTGATATAGATCATTTGCTTGGCGAGTCTGACTTAAAAAATGTATTTGCACTCATTTAAAGTTTTTCAGTTACTGTTAAAACAGCATCCTCCGAATTAATGGATATTAACGGCAGGAGAGGAAGAATTGTTTCGGTCTATCCAGAGCCGAATAACAGAGTTCAGGTAAAGAAAGGTGTCACTTCTCTATGTAGGCCTACTCAAGAACAGAGAGTTCAGGTAAAGAAAGTGGTTTCAATCAGGTTGGTCTTCCTCTTTATAGTGCCATATAATGTGACTAATATTAATATAATGTTACATGAGCAAGCCAAGTAAGTTCAACTGTTGCTTGTTCATGAATAACAAAAACTGACACTAATAAATCAAGAAGACCCTTCATGAAGATTGGGCAAACCAAACGGTCAAATGAGCTGTTCATTAGACAATTACTTCACATTATATATTTTTTGCTTGGTTGACATTTTACTATTTTCTATAAATAGATAATATATACATTTTTACAAATGCTAGTTTCAACTATGTTGATCGAATATGGTCTAAATCAAACCTACCGAGTCAGCCCAGTGGATAACACTCTATCCAAGATCAAGTCTGAAATCCAACTTTTGGAAGAATTGCCACTCTCCACTATTGTTCTTTAGTTTTATTCTTTCTTTCTTCTTCTGTATTATTCTATACGTATATGTAGACACAGAATTTCGATATAATTTATACTTTTTTAAGAATCACACTTAATTTCATACCGTATATTTCCAGTTGGTCTCAAGGACGTTGAGGCTCGAGCGTGAGCAGTTCTGGAGATAACAGCCAAGGTGACAGGGCGGCTAGTTAGCGATAGCCCATGGTGGCTATGAGAGCTAACCATTGCGGACGTCGTGGAGCCTAAACAACGTCAACCTAGAAACACAATGTGAAGCTTAAACGGTTCTGTATTTCGTGTTACACTTGCGATAAAATGATGAATCGATTGGAAATATGATTGTTAGAAATCTGCCGATTGTCTGTGGAGAGCCCCGTTTATATTGCTAAAGGCTAGGCGCTTGCTACATATCCGGGTGTACGTCCACCGGTAGTAGATAAATGCTAAAATCAATGCTTGCCTGTCCAATAGTAATAAGGGGCGAGGGAGGGCTTTCAGACCTGTCACTCAAACCACCGCGCCAGTAGTAAGTTGTAAGAATATTTCAAGTTCAATTTCTACATAAATGTAAGATCATTTTATGCGTGACTATTTTGAGGGTTGTTTTAATATTAGCTAATTTACCAAACATGTTAAATGAGCGTGTCCGTGCACACTGAGCGCGCGCGCGTGTGTGTGTTTGTGTGTAACGTAAAAGTTATTAGGTCAATTACGTCGCATTCAGGTGCTAATTTTGCTCACAATTTGACTTTTATGTGCCTATTTTGTGTGTTGTAGATGTCATCGAAGACCCATTTTCTACTGCTATCAGTGTGTTCTTTACGCAGACCTTATGTGTGTGTGTTATCGATGGATGAGAGGTCCCTTGTATACCACATAACGTCATAGATAATAAGGTTGCGTTTCGGTGCGTATTCGTGTGTTTGCCATTGCAGAAGTATACGATTTATCGGTTTTCTGGCAATATACGTTTTTAGCTGGTTTTTGGTTGATTTGGTGTTTTTTTGTCCATAATTGGGCTTGAAATTGCCAATCCGATCTGGCAACACATGCCTATATCTACACAAACGATACGCGATATAAAAGCTGAAGGAGACCAACGGGATCCTCATTTTGTGAGCTTATTTCGATTAACTAAATGTGAAGTAATAAGGTCAATAATATATATTTTCCAAGTCTCAAACAAATACCCACAACGTACTCAAATATATTCAAACTCGGTCACATTAGCTCTTTTTTTAACCCACTTTATTTGTTTTCGAACCATTTTACAACACTATTTTCAAATCCTTTCGCTTGATTTAAAGCCATTTAACATTTCTTTACGTCTTGTTTTACTTATGAAACATGTTTTCAACCTCAGTTTGCACTACAGCACTCACCGCATTTTCTGCAGGAAATGCATTTTCTAGTTTCCAATTTGTTAAGATTATGTGGATAGACTTTGATTTAGCATGGCCTAACATGCTTGATGGACAGATATGGTTAGTGATAATTATACAATATGAAGCACAATAATAGCGATAGGCTAGCACCAATCCATTTTTATTCATTTTAAATGCTAAATGTGACGGGATGAGACGGTGATGTGGACATCCATCACATTACCACATAAGGCTTGTTTTCAGAGGTAGGCCTACTTATATTGTAATTAGGTGAGTGCTGCATGCAGCTCTCAATAGTTGTTCTTCAGTTTTATTCCTTCTTCTTCATTATTCTATACAAACTTTTTAGAGACAAAATTTCATCCATCCCTTTTGATTAATTTTAAATGCTAAATGGGAGGGGATGAGACGGTGATGTTGACATCCATTACATTACCATATAAGGCTTGTTTTGAGAGGTTCTGAGATCCATGGTCTCCTTGACGACAGCATCACTGCCTCATTCAAGCGAGACGCCACGTGGACTGACTCACGCACGCTGCACGAAGTTGTCTTTGCTAGTTGTTGCTAATTGTTGCTAATTAATCGTGGGTTGATCATTATATCTACTTGACTGTACTTGTCGAAGAGGAAAGCAAACATGGGTGGCTGTTGCTCCAGACAGGTACAATTAAATCTTAATCATGACTCTTGAATGTTACACCTTGCAATCTTTCCTTGAGGTTGCGATGGAAACCTTTCATCAAATTGTGAAACGTAATCAATATAATTATTGATCATGCATTTATGTAATAATCCCTATAAGTAACCCGATATTTACGGCCAACACTGAAACCTTATTTTAATAAATATTTTTTTAAAAACACATTTGGCCGCACGCTTCTTATTTGTTGTTCTTTGAACACGTGTTAGCGACCTGAACGTTCTGATGGCCGCAGGCCATAAAAATGGCACCAATCCATTTTTATTCATTTTAAATGCTAAATGTGACGGGATGAGACGGTGATGTGGACATCCATCACATTACCACATAAGGCTTGTTTTGAGAGGTAGGCCTACTTATATTGTAATTAGGTGAGTGCTGCATGCAGCTCTCAATTGTTGTTCTTCAGTTTTATTCCTTGTTCTTCATTATTCTATACAAACTTTTTAGAGACAAAATTTCATCCATCCCTTTTGATTAATTTTAAATGCAAAATGGGAGGGGATGAGACGGTGATGTTGACATCCATTACATTACCATATAAAGCTTGTTTTGAGAGGTTCTGAGATCCATGGTCTCCTTGACGACAGCATCACTGCCTCATTCAAGCGAGACGCCACGTGGACTGACTCACGCACGCTGCACGAAGTTGTCTTTGCTAGTTGTTGCTAATTGTTGCTAATTAATCGTGGGTTGATCATTATATCTACTTGACTGTACTTGTCGAAGAGGAAAGCAAACATGGGTGGCTGTTGCTCCAGACAGGTACAATTAAATCTTAATCATGACTCTTGAATGTTACACCTTGCAATCTTTCCTTGAGGTTGCGATGGAAACCTTTCATCAAATTGTGAAACGTAATCAATATAATTATTGATCATGCATTTATGTAATAATCCCTATAAGTAACCCGATATTTACGGCCAACACTGAAACCTTATTTTAATAAATATTTTTTTAAAAACACATTTGGCCGCCAGCTTCTTATTTGTTGTTCTTTGAACACGTGTTAGCGACCTGAACGTTCTGATGGCCGCAGGCTACATTGACCCTTTCTAATCGACCCCAAACTTTTCAACGGTAGTGTGTGTGTGTGTGTGTGTATAGCTATCTATCTACATATATCTCAATACATACATACCGTTCAAAAGTCTAAATACATATATACATGTATGATAACTTCTTGTGTTTCTTTCATTCATTCATTTTTGATACAATCATTTATAATACATTTTCCCATCATAATTTAAATATCGTAATATTATAATTAATTCTCACGCCCCTTTCTTCAAACAGCCTGCCATGGAGGAAGATGGAGGAGAACCTGACCACCGCCCGGCCCCTTCTGTGGTTGCATCGCTGCCAAAGAAGAAACCCTCTTTTTTCCCCACTTTCCTATCCCTCCCCTCTTCTCGTTTCAACCCCACTGCATCTCTACCCTCTTCTCGTTTCTCCCCCACTGCATGCCTCCCCTCTTCTTGTGTCTCCCCCACTACATCTCTCCTCTCTTCTCGTTTCTCCCCCACTACATCCCTCCCGTATTCTTGTGTCTCCACCACTACATGCCTTCCAACTTCTCGCGTCTCCCCGACTACATCTTCCCCCTCTTCTCGTTTCACCCCCACTACATGTCTCCCCTCTTCTTGCGTCTCCCCCAATACATGCCTCCCCTCTTCTTGTGTCTCCCCCACTACATGTCTCCCCTCTTCTTGTGTCTCCCCCACTACCTGTCTCCCCTCTTCTTGTGTCTCCCCAACTACATGTTTCCCCACTTCTTGTGTCTCCCCCACTACATCCATCTCCTCTACTCGTGTCTCCCCCACTACATGTCTCCCCTCTTCTTGTGTCTCCCCCACTACATGCCTCCCCTCTTCTTGTGTCTCCCCCACTACATCCCTCCCTGTTTCTCATCACCCCGCCTCTCTCTTCTCGTCCCCATCCTCCCCTGTTCTGTTCCCTGTTCCTGTTCTTCTGTCCTCTGGTATCTCCCCAATAACTGTGTCTCTTTCTCCCTCCCCCCCCTCCTCTCTCTCTCCAACAGGAATCCTGGACCTTCCAGATGTCATCACCCCCAGCAGCAGAGATGTCTCCTCCCCACCAGGACGGTCATCAGATGTCGGTGAGCAGAGCAGCAAAGGGACCTCAGAGGACACCACCCTGCCTGATGAGGATGTACTGGGGAATCAAATGTAGGTAACAAGTAGCATTAAGTTCACCGCCGGTGAAATTATGCCAAAAATGACTCATCCATGTTTGTAACTTTTCAATTTGCATTCCTGCTTTTAATTTGTCCTTAAAACATCAGCCCCCCCATCCTCAGTTGACCTTGATGAATGTGTGCGTTTCAGGGTACCTGCAGTAGCTGGGAGTGAGCTCAATGAGGTGGACCCCACTGGGCCTCCTGCCCAGACAACAGGTACTTTGAAGCAGTCCTCCATTGAGTAGACAGCATGTCCCACAGATCAACTATTATTGTCTTAACCGTGGTGGTGGTCGGTCCTCAGAGTTCTCCCGGCTTCGTCGCTTCTCATCTCTGCAGTGGTATGACAGCAGGAGCCAACCTTTGCTGATTGCATCAGGGAGATCCATCAGCACAGGATTGGACATCAGATAGAAATCGATGAATGAATGACTCCGTTTTGCTTATACGTGACGTGACTATCCTCCTCATTGCTGTGTTTCCCTTTCTGTTCCGCTCGTCCCTGTGTGTTGCAGTCAGCCTCAGAGGGACGAGGTCAGCCGGCTGCGGGCCTCCTCTGGTAGGAGCAAGACCCAGCAACACCAGGAGGCCCTTGGGTAAGAGACAGGAAAGACATCTCTTGAGCTGGTTCTTTAGAGAATAAACATGAATACAAGCAGCCTGTTTGGGGCCGCTGATGCCTTCACCCCCTTATAGTCCATAGTTTAAGGAGTTCTGGTTATATTTGTAGAGATTTACACTTTCCCAAACATTGGTTGTCTCTTCTTTAAAACCTAATCATCACGACTATATACTCCGGGCTGGTACATTGACTAATGATGTGTATGTGTTTTCTTCAGCTTGCCCAACATTGGAAACAGCTGCTTCCTGAACGCGTCCCTGCAGTGTCTCTACAGCCTGCCCTGCTTCTGCAGTGACATCACGGGGCAGGAGGACCTCTGGAGCCCCCGGAGAAGAACCAAGCTGAAGCTGCTGAGGTCCAGTAGAGATCCAGACCCTTAGCCCTCACACTAGAGGAGAACCAGACCCTTAGCCCTCACACTAGAGGAGAACCAGACCCTTAGCCCTCACACTAGAGGAGAACCAGACCCTTAGCCCTCACACTAGAGGAGAACCAGACCCTTAGCCCTCACACTAGAGGAGAACCAGACCCTTAGCCCTCACAAACTACAGTACAGCTTGGACGATTTACTGACAAAGTGAATGCTCCACTGTACAATATTAAGTACAGTAGGTATACTAAATGCACTTGGTCTTTTCGTATGCTGTTCTCCAGGTACTTGGGGGAGCTATATAAATCCCGGCAGGGTGAGGGCTCCTACAAAGGCAAGCGCCGGCTCCTTTGGTCCATCAAGAGCAGTCTGGCAGAGTTCAACGAGGAGTACGAGCATATCACTGAGCAGGTACAGCTGATGAGTCCCTATCTCTTGGCTTATGCGCTTGTTGAGGATTAAACACATGTCAACTGAACTTCTGGTTTCTGACAGGATGCTCATGAGTTCCTGCTCCTCCTCTTCATGAAGATGAAGATGGAAGGTGAGACACTGCAGGAGATCTCCACGTCACCCAGCTATCTCTGCCCCGTCCAGAACTTTGAGTTCAGACTGCAGTGTGTACGCACCTGCACCAGGTAACGGTTGACTTCATCGAACGTATTATTGTTGTCGCATAATACTACTATAGTTCCTCCATCATTGAATGAAAGTCAATCAATGTTACGCCAACACTTTTGGCATCATGATCTGGTCTGCTGTGTTCAAATGGTGATTTTCTGTTCTCTGCCCGTCTTAAAAGCTGCGGTGACAAGGTCTTCCAGGAGGAGGAGCAGAACCACTTGTCCTTGGACCTCCACCCGTCGTTGATAGCTGGCCTCCAATTCTACTTCAAAGTCAGTACACCGTTGTGTTGGTGTGTCCGATTACGCTGGTCCACTGATACTCACAGAGCACTTTCCCTCAGCCTTCAGAGTTGGAGTGCACCTGCCGGCAGTGCTCTGGATGCCAGGCAACAGCGGTTCGGCATTTCCTCACTCTGCCCAGGTGAGCCATGAACTTGAGTCTGTTGTCTCCAATGTTGCCTTGAAGCAGCCTTTTCATACGTACGGGCGCGTGTGTGCATGCAGCGATCGGACGATGAACCACAGAGTTGTGTCCACAGAGTGTTACTCCTTCACATGAAGCGCTTCCACCACGACGGGGCACGGTTGAGGAAGGTGACCGATGCTGTCAGCGTTCCTCCATGGCTGTCTCTGGCCTCCCTCGTTGGAGAGCAGGGTGCTGCAGCTGGGATAGACCCACTGAGGTAAGAGATAAGGAAACAGACTGGGACGGTAGGCAGTGCGTTGTGCTTCATGGAAACAGATTGGGTGGGTTGGGAGTGCTGGGCGTCATTGAAACAGTCAGATGAATCTAGATTGGTAATCCGGCCATAAGCTCCCCTGCCTCTTATAGAGGACCTCACACAACCATTTTAGTGTTTAATTTACGATCCTCAATATCTGATTAATCATTATGTATGGAATGTGTTGTAGATCAAGTTATGGAGAGGGGGACATCGCATCTGGAGCAAAACCAAGTGCAAACATGGGTAAGAAAAAAGTGATGGATTCCTATCTCATGCCCAACCGCTTGAGTTTTTCAGTTGTGTACAAAACAGGATTGTTGGTGTGTTTCTCAGCAGCAGTGGATCATCTTGACAGTGCAGGAGACAGGGACAGAGGTCTTCAGGAAGTTCATGGGGTGAGAGGGGCCAGGGAGAGAGCTGTAGTACACAGTGGGACAGAATATGGACAGATTCAAGCGATGATGCAACAGAGAAGCTCAAAGCGTTTTTTACACTTTCAATATGCCCGTCTTATTTGAAACTTTTTCCCGGCATTGGCGTTTTTGCACTTGTAAATAGTTAATGGGGTTTGTAGCCTACATTCAGACGCAGTCTACTCATTCTTGCGTGCGAGTGGCTTGAATAAAATTAAAACATTACGAGTATGCAAATTATTCTAAAGATGTCTACGTGCGTAGCCCCGCCTGCTCCAATGAACAAGAAAGCCGGCTTTACACAGGCAGGACAGTGAAACTGTAACATCTGCCAAGCAGCGACCGTACCTGCTTGGCAGTGTAAAAATGCTTAGGGTTAGGGTTAGGTTCTCTGACAAATGAATCCTGTTTCTCTACAGAAGGATCACAGCAACCAGAGCACCTACCGTCTGTCGGGGATGGTCTCTCACCTCGGGGAGAGCATCAACACCGGTAACTAAAGCTTTTATAGTAAAGAATGTACATCTGTACCTGACACACGCGTCAGACACTAGACCCGTCCCACGCTGGGGGACAGTAAGGTAATGGATGTCTTGTGTCCCCCAGGCCACTACGTCAGTGACGTCGCTGGAGAGGACGGCGCCGGATGGTTGACCCTCAACGACGCCCGTGTGACGCCCGCGGAGACGCCGGTCCTGAGGACCAGAGAGAAGACCGCCTACATGTTGTTTTACGTCCTAAGGTGATACTTTAAACGTTACTCTCTACAACAGCCAATGCTTCTTTTAGACTCAGTCTGTTTTACTCACTGAACTTACTGAAACACTGACTCCTGCTCGTCTTCTTCCACCAGTGGAGCAGAAGAGGGAAGCCATGTCCCACTGGCTCAGAACCAGGAGCCATCTGGAGCTGAGAGGGACTGACACCTGTGAGGCCCGGGAGAGCGTTTGATTGGTGGAGCCTCTACAGCCCGCTCTGTGGGCCGCACCCTGCAGCCCCCCTCTACAGCTGAGGCCCACCTTTAAACGCCCCCCTAGGGGCCACACCCTGAAGCCCACCTCTACATCCCCCTCTGGGGGCCACACCCTGAAGCCCACCTCTACATCCCCCCCTAGGGGCCACACCCTGAAGCCCACCTCTACATCCCCCTCTGGGGGCCACACCCTGAAGCCCCCCTCTACATCCCCCCCTAGGGGCCACACCCTGAAGCCCCCCTCTACATCCCCCCTAGGGGCCACACCCTGAAGCCCCCCTCTACATCCCCCCTAGGGGCCACACCCTGAAGCCCCCCTCTAGGGGACCTGAGGCCCCTCTCTACACCCCCCCTCTGGGGGCCACACCCTGCGGCCCCCTTCTACAGCCCCCTCTAGGGGCTAACCAACCCCCTCTACAGCCCCCTCTAGGGGCCCTGCGGCCCACCTCTTTGGACGTTAAGGCTGATCATAATGAGGATCACTTTATTTTTATTTTGTATCATAATAATGAGGAGCATATTCATATTATGTATAATAATAATGCTGAGGATCATCTTATTATGAATAATAATGTCATTATGTGATCCTTTTTATTATTATACATGTATAATAATAATAATAATAATGAGGATAACATTATTATGCATAATAATAATAATGCTGAGGATCAAATTATGTGTATAATAATAATATGATAATTATGTATAATATATAATGTGAATATATAATATAATAGCACTATATATAATGTAACTATAAAAATAAGATCCCCTGTGGAACTAATATATGATAATTGAGCTCTGGTTTTCATTCAATTTCGTTTAAATAAATGTGTTTATTGTATAAATAGTAAAATAACAATTAAAATGTTAATGATATTAATAATTTGAATCAAATCAAAAATAAGATATCACCAGAGTATATAATAATAATATATGTCATCAATAAATGCGTTTACTTGCTACTAATCTCCTGTGTTTGGTCCGCTTCCTCAGTCTCCAGTCTCACCCTTTAATCACATCAACCACATAACACAGGTTTACATCGTCCACAGCTCAGCATTGTTTGAGCAGTAGATTTGAGGAACATCCAAACAACAAACACTTGATATAGATCATTTGCTTGGCGAGTCTGACTTAAAAAATGTATTTGCACTCATTTAAAGTTTTTCAGTTACTGTTAAAACAGCATCCTCCGAATTAATGGATATTAACGGCAGGAGAGGAAGAATTGTTTCGGTCTATCCAGAGCCGAATAACAGAGTTCAGGTAAAGAAAGGTGTCACTTCTCTATGTAGGCCTACTCAAGAACAGAGAGTTCAGGTAAAGAAAGTGGTTTCAATCAGGTTGGTCTTCCTCTTTATAGTGCCATATAATGTGACTAATATTAATATAATGTTACATGAGCAAGCCAAGTAAGTTCAACTGTTGCTTGTTCATGAATAACAAAAACTGACACTAATAAATCAAGAAGACCCTTCATGAAGATTGGGCAAACCAAACGGTCAAATGAGCTGTTCATTAGACAATTACTTCACATTATATATTTTTTGCTTGGTTGACATTTTACTATTTTCTATAAATAGATAATATATACATTTTTACAAATGCTAGTTTCAACTATGTTGATCGAATATGGTCTAAATCAAACCTACCGAGTCAGCCCAGTGGATAACACTCTATCCAAGATCAAGTCTGAAATCCAACTTTTGGAAGAATTGCCACTCTCCACTATTGTTCTTTAGTTTTATTCTTTCTTTCTTCTTCTGTATTATTCTATACGTATATGTAGACACAGAATTTCGATATAATTTATACTTTTTTAAGAATCACACTTAATTTCATACCGTATATTTCCAGTTGGTCTCAAGGACGTTGAGGCTCGAGCGTGAGCAGTTCTGGAGATAACAGCCAAGGTGACAGGGCGGCTAGTTAGCGATAGCCCATGGTGGCTATGAGAGCTAACCATTGCGGACGTCGTGGAGCCTAAACAACGTCAACCTAGAAACACAATGTGAAGCTTAAACGGTTCTGTATTTCGTGTTACACTTGCGATAAAATGATGAATCGATTGGAAATATGATTGTTAGAAATCTGCCGATTGTCTGTGGAGAGCCCCGTTTATATTGCTAAAGGCTAGGCGCTTGCTACATATCCGGGTGTACGTCCACCGGTAGTAGATAAATGCTAAAATCAATGCTTGCCTGTCCAATAGTAATAAGGGGCGAGGGAGGGCTTTCAGACCTGTCACTCAAACCACCGCGCCAGTAGTAAGTTGTAAGAATATTTCAAGTTCAATTTCTACATAAATGTAAGATCATTTTATGCGTGACTATTTTGAGGGTTGTTTTAATATTAGCTAATTTACCAAACATGTTAAATGAGCGTGTCCCTGCACACTGAGCGCGCGCGCGTGTGTGTGTTTGTGTGTAACGTAAAAGTTATTAGGTCAATTACGTCGCATTCAGGTGCTAATTTTGCTCACAATTTGACTTTTATGTGCCTATTTTGTGTGTTGTAGATGTCATCGAAGACCCATTTTCTACTGCTATCAGTGTGTTCTTTACGCAGACCTTATGTGTGTGTGTTATCGATGGATGAGAGGTCCCTTGTATACCACATAACGTCATAGATAATAAGGTTGCGTTTCGGTGCGTATTCGTGTGTTTGCCATTGCAGAAGTATACGATTTATCGGTTTTCTGGCAATATACGTTTTTAGCTGGTTTTTGGTTGATTTGGTGTTTTTTTGTCCATAATTGGGCTTGAAATTGCCAATCCGATCTGGCAACACATGCCTATATCTACACAAACGATACGCGATATAAAAGCTGAAGGAGACCAACGGGATCCTCATTTTGTGAGCTTATTTCGATTAACTAAATGTGAAGTAATAAGGTCAATAATATATATTTTCCAAGTCTCAAACAAATACCCACAACGTACTCAAATATATTCAAACTCGGTCACATTAGCTCTTTTTTTAACCCACTTTATTTGTTTTCGAACCATTTTACAACACTATTTTCAAATCCTTTCGCTTGATTTAAAGCCATTTAACATTTCTTTACGTCTTGTTTTACTTATGAAACATGTTTTCAACCTCAGTTTGCACTACAGCACTCACCGCATTTTCTGCAGGAAATGCATTTTCTAGTTTCCAATTTGTTAAGATTATGTGGATAGACTTTGATTTAGCATGGCCTAACATGCTTGATGGACAGATATGGTTAGTGATAATTATACAATATGAAGCACAATAATAGCGATAGGCTAGCACCAATCCATTTTTATTCATTTTAAATGCTAAATGTGACGGGATGAGACGGTGATGTGGACATCCATCACATTACCACATAAGGCTTGTTTTCAGAGGTAGGCCTACTTATATTGTAATTAGGTGAGTGCTGCATGCAGCTCTCAATAGTTGTTCTTCAGTTTTATTCCTTCTTCTTCATTATTCTATACAAACTTTTTAGAGACAAAATTTCATCCATCCCTTTTGATTAATTTTAAATGCAAAATGGGAGGGGATGAGACGGTGATGTTGACATCCATTACATTACCATATAAAGCTTGTTTTGAGAGGTTCTGAGATCCATGGTCTCCTTGACGACAGCATCACTGCCTCATTCAAGCGAGACGCCACGTGGACTGACTCACGCACGCTGCACGAAGTTGTCTTTGCTAGTTGTTGCTAATTGTTGCTAATTAATCGTGGGTTGATCATTATATCTACTTGACTGTACTTGTCGAAGAGGAAAGCAAACATGGGTGGCTGTTGCTCCAGACAGGTACAATTAAATCTTAATCATGACTCTTGAATGTTACACCTTGCAATCTTTCCTTGAGGTTGCGATGGAAACCTTTCATCAAATTGTGAAACGTAATCAATATAATTATTGATCATGCATTTATGTAATAATCCCTATAAGTAACCCGATATTTACGGCCAACACTGAAACCTTATTTTAATAAATATTTTTTTAAAAACACATTTGGCCGCCAGCTTCTTATTTGTTGTTCTTTGAACACGTGTTAGCGACCTGAACGTTCTGATGGCCGCAGGCTACATTGACCCTTTCTAATCGACCCCAAACTTTTCAACGGTAGTGTGTGTGTGTGTGTGTATAGCTATCTATCTATCTACATATATCTCAATACATACATACCGTTCAAAAGTCTAAATACATATATACATGTATGATAACTTCTTGTGTTTCTTTCATTCATTCATTTTTGATACAATCATTTATGATACATTTTCCCATCATAATTTAAATATCGTAATATTATAATTAATTCTCACACCCCTTTCTTCAAACAGCCTGCCATGGAGGAAGATGGAGGAGAACCTGACCACCGCCCGGCCCCTTCTGTGGTTGCATCGCTGCCAAAGAAGAAACCCTCTTTTTTCCCCACTTTCCTATCCCTCCCCTCTTCTCGTTTCAACCCCACTGCATCTCTACCCTCTTCTCGTTTCTCCCCCACTGCATGCCTCCCCTCTTCTTGTGTCTCCCCCACTACATCTCTCCTCTCTTCTCGTTTCTCCCCCACTACATCCCTCCCGTATTCTTGTGTCTCCACCACTACATGCCTTCCAACTTCTCGCGTCTCCCCGACTACATCTTCCCCCTCTTCTCGTTTCACCCCCACTACATGTCTCCCCTCTTCTTGCGTCTCCCCCAATACATGCCTCCCCTCTTCTTGTGTCTCCCCCACTACATGTCTCCCCTCTTCTTGTGTCTCCCCCACTACCTGTCTCCCCTCTTCTTGTGTCTCCCCAACTACATGTTTCCCCACTTCTTGTGTCTCCCCCACTACATCCATCTCCTCTACTCGTGTCTCCCCCACTACATGTCTCCCCTCTTCTTGTGTCTCCCCCACTACATGCCTCCCCTCTTCTTGTGTCTCCCCCACTACATCCCTCCCTGTTTCTCATCACCCCGCCTCTCTCTTCTCGTCCCCATCCTCCCCTGTTCTGTTCCCTGTTCCTGTTCTTCTGTCCTCTGGTATCTCCCCAATAACTGTGTCTCTTTCTCCCTCCCCCCCCTCCTCTCTCTCTCCAACAGGAATCCTGGACCTTCCAGATGTCATCACCCCCAGCAGCAGAGATGTCTCCTCCCCACCAGGACGGTCATCAGATGTCGGTGAGCAGAGCAGCAAAGGGACCTCAGAGGACACCACCCTGCCTGATGAGGATGTACTGGGGAATCAAATGTAGGTAACAAGTAGCATTAAGTTCACCGCCGGTGAAATTATGCCAAAAATGACTCATCCATGTTTGTAACTTTTCAATTTGCATTCCTGCTTTTAATTTGTCCTTAAAACATCAGCCCCCCCATCCTCAGTTGACCTTGATGAATGTGTGCGTTTCAGGGTACCTGCAGTAGCTGGGAGTGAGCTCAATGAGGTGGACCCCACTGGGCCTCCTGCCCAGACAACAGGTACTTTGAAGCAGTCCTCCATTGAGTAGACAGCATGTCCCACAGATCAACTATTATTGTCTTAACCGTGGTGGTGGTCGGTCCTCAGAGTTCTCCCGGCTTCGTCGCTTCTCATCTCTGCAGTGGTATGACAGCAGGAGCCAACCTTTGCTGATTGCATCAGGGAGATCCATCAGCACAGGATTGGACATCAGATAGAAATCGATGAATGAATGACTCCGTTTTGCTTATACGTGACGTGACTATCCTCCTCATTGCTGTGTTTCCCTTTCTGTTCCGCTCGTCCCTGTGTGTTGCAGTCAGCCTCAGAGGGACGAGGTCAGCCGGCTGCGGGCCTCCTCTGGTAGGAGCAAGACCCAGCAACACCAGGAGGCCCTTGGGTAAGAGACAGGAAAGACATCTCTTGAGCTGGTTCTTTAGAGAATAAACATGAATACAAGCAGCCTGTTTGGGGCCGCTGATGCCTTCACCCCCTTATAGTCCATAGTTTAAGGAGTTCTGGTTATATTTGTAGAGATTTACACTTTCCCAAACATTGGTTGTCTCTTCTTTAAAACCTAATCATCACGACTATATACTCCGGGCTGGTACATTGACTAATGATGTGTATGTGTTTTCTTCAGCTTGCCCAACATTGGAAACAGCTGCTTCCTGAACGCGTCCCTGCAGTGTCTCTACAGCCTGCCCTGCTTCTGCAGTGACATCACGGGGCAGGAGGACCTCTGGAGCCCCCGGAGAAGAACCAAGCTGAAGCTGCTGAGGTCCAGTAGAGATCCAGACCCTTAGCCCTCACACTAGAGGAGAACCAGACCCTTAGCCCTCACACTAGAGGAGAACCAGACCCTTAGCCCTCACACTAGAGGAGAACCAGACCCTTAGCCCTCACACTAGAGGAGAACCAGACCCTTAGCCCTCACAAACTACAGTACAGCTTGGACGATTTACTGACAAAGTGAATGCTCCACTGTACAATATTAAGTACAGTAGGTATACTAAATGCACTTGGTCTTTTCGTATGCTGTTCTCCAGGTACTTGGGGGAGCTATATAAATCCCGGCAGGGTGAGGGCTCCTACAAAGGCAAGCGCCGGCTCCTTTGGTCCATCAAGAGCAGTCTGGCAGAGTTCAACGAGGAGTACGAGCATATCACTGAGCAGGTACAGCTGATGAGTCCCTATCTCTTGGCTTATGCGCTTGTTGAGGATTAAACACATGTCAACTGAACTTCTGGTTTCTGACAGGATGCTCATGAGTTCCTGCTCCTCCTCTTCATGAAGATGAAGATGGAAGGTGAGACACTGCAGGAGATCTCCACGTCACCCAGCTATCTCTGCCCCGTCCAGAACTTTGAGTTCAGACTGCAGTGTGTACTAGGGGTGAAACGGATCAGTGTGTCCACGGTTCGGTTCAGATAACCGTTTTGGGCCTCGGTTTCGGATACGGTTCGGATTAGGATCATGTCCGTGGTAGTAAAAAGGCGGACTTTTTTTTGACGGAGGGTTTGGGGGAGAAACACAAAAATGAATGAGACCCACAGGCTATTTGCAATGTGTTAATTGACTGCAATCAGACAACTTGCAAGGCTTTTTTGTGCAATAAATGTTCCCCTAAATGCATTTGAAAACATGGTGCACTGAGTGTAACATGTAAGGGATAACGGCCGACGAGGCTTAGAACTCTGGCGACGAGCGCAGCATGAAGCCAGAGTTGCCTCTACCTGTCCATTATTTCCATCGAACCGGTCGACCTCGAAGGCCGTTTTCCCGCTATCACCCGTTTGTATTTATCTCCCGTATATTTAGAATATAATTGTATCAATTACTTTCTTTAAATTTAGGAATCGTGCGCTTCAACTTCAGAAAACAACCTATTACAGCTACCTCATTGGCTCGGGCAGCACTGGAGAGAATGCATTCCGCTGGGTCCTAAACACCCTTTTGTATCGGACGTAGGCTACAGTAGGCAAAATACGCTACATAAGGCAATGCCTTCATGAAACCGAAATCCGCGGATCACCAGAATGCTCCGAACTGTGGTAAACGAACCGAACGGATTCGGATACAATTCGAATCCGCTGCAGGCCTAGTGTGTACGCACCTGCACCAGGTAACGGTTGACTTCATCGAACGTATTATTGTTGTCGCATAATACTACTATAGTTCCTCCATCATTGAATGAAAGTCAATCAATGTTACGCCAACACTTTTGGCATCATGATCTGGTCTGCTGTGTTCAAATGGTGATTTTCTGTTCTCTGCCCGTCTTAAAAGCTGCGGTGACAAGGTCTTCCAGGAGGAGGAGCAGAACCACTTGTCCTTGGACCTCCACCCGTCGTTGATAGCTGGCCTCCAATTCTACTTCAAAGTCAGTACACCGTTGTGTTGGTGTGTCCGATTACGCTGGTCCACTGATACTCACAGAGCACTTTCCCTCAGCCTTCAGAGTTGGAGTGCACCTGCCGGCAGTGCTCTGGATGCCAGGCAACAGCGGTTCGGCATTTCCTCACTCTGCCCAGGTGAGCCATGAACTTGAGTCTGTTGTCTCCAATGTTGCCTTGAAGCAGCCTTTTCATACGTACGGGCGCGTGTGTGCATGCAGCGATCGGACGATGAACCGTTTGTGTCCACAGAGTGTTACTCCTTCACATGAAGCGCTTCCACCACGACGGGGCACGGTTGAGGAAGGGGACCGATGCCCTCAGCGTTCCTCCATGGCTGTCTCTGGCCTCCCTCGTTGGAGAGCAGGGTGCTGCAGCTGGGATAGACCCACTGAGGTAAGAGATAAGGAAACAGACTGGGACGGTAGGCAGTGCGTTGTGCTTCATGGAAACAGATTGGGCGGGTTGGGAGTGGTGGGCGTCATTGAAACAGAGTCAGATTAATCTAGATTGGTAATCCGGCCATAAACTCCCCTGCCTCTTATAGAGGACCTCACACAACCATTTTAGTGTTTAATTTACGATCCTCAATATCTGATTAATCATTATGTATGGAATGTGTTGTAGATCAAGTTATGGAGAGGGGGACATCGCATCTGGAGCAAAACCAAGTGCAAACATGGGTAAGAAAAAAGTGATGGATTCCTATCTCATGCCCAACCGCTTGAGTTTTTCAGTTGTGTACAAAACAGGATTGTTGGTGTGTTTCTCAGCAGCAGTGGATCATCTTGACAGTGCAGGAGACAGGGACAGAGGTCTTCAGGAAGTTCATGGGGTGAGAGGGGCCAGGGAGAGAGCTGTAGTACACAGTGGGACAGAATATGGACAGATTCAAGCGATGATGCAACAGAGAAGCTCAAAGCGTTTTTTACACTTTCAATATGTATTTTTCCCGGCATTGGCGTTTTTGCACTTGTAAATAGTTAATGGGGTTTGTAGCCTACATTCAGACGCAGTCTACTCATTCTTGCGTGCGAGTGGCTTGAATAAAATTAAAACATTACGAGTATGCAAATTATTCTAAAGATGTCTACGTGCGTAGCCCCGCCTGCTCCAATGAACAAGAAAGCCGGCTCTTTGAGGGCTTTACACAGGCAGGACAGTGAAACTGTAACATCTGCCAAGCAGCCACCGTACCTGCTTGGCAGTGTAAAAATGCTTAGGGTTAGGGTTTGGTTCTCTGACAAACGAATCCTGTTTCTCTACAGAGGGATCACAGCAACCAGAGCACCTACCGTCTGTCGGGGATGGTCTCTCACCTCGGGGAGAGCATCAACACCGGTAACTAAAGCTTTTATAGTAAAGAATGTACATCTGTACCTGACACACGCGTCAGACACTAGACCCGTCCCACGCTGGGGGACAGTAAGGTAATGGATGTCTTGTGTCCCCCAGGCCACTACGTCAGTGACGTCGCTGGAGAGGACGGCGCCGGATGGTTGACCCTCAACGACGCCCGTGTGACGCCCGCGGAGACGCCGGTCCTGAGGACCAGAGAGAAGACCGCCTACATGTTGTTTTACGTCCTAAGGTGATACTTTAAACGTTACTCTCTACAACAGCCAATGCTTCTTTTAGACTCAGTCTGTTTTACTCACTGAACTTACTGAAACACTGACTCCTGCTCGTCTTCTTCCACCAGTGGAGCAGAAGAGGGAAGCCATGTCCCACTGGCTCAGAACCAGGAGCCATCTGGAGCTGAGAGGGACTGACACCTGTGAGGCCCGGGAGAGCGTTTGATTGGTGGTGCCTCTACAGCCCGCTCTGTGGGCCGCACCCTGCAGCCCCCCTCTACAGCTGAGGCCCACCTTTAAACGCCCCCCCTAGGGGCCACACCCTGAAGCCCACCTCTACATCCCCCCCTAGGGGCCACACCCTGAAGCCCACCTCTACATCCCCCCCTAGGGGCCACACCCTGAAGCCCACCTCTACATCCCCCTCTGGGGGCCACACCCTGAAGCCCCCCTCTACATCCCCCCCTAGGGGCCACACCCTGAAGCCCCCCTCTACATTCCCCCTAGGGGCCACACCCTGAAGCCCCCCTCTACATCCCCCCTAGGGGCCACACCCTGAAGCCCCCCTCTACATCCCCCCCTAGGGGCCACACCCTGAAGCCCCCCTCTACATCCCCCCTAGGGGCCACACCCTGAAGCCCCCCTCTAGGGGACCTGAGGCCCCTCTCTACACCCCCCTCTGGGGGCCACACCCTGCGGCCCCCTTCTAGAGCCCCCTCTAGGGGCTAACCAACCCCCTCTACAGCCCCCTCTAGGGGCCCTGCGGCCCACCTCTTTGGACGTTAAGGCTGATCATAATGAGGATCACTTTATTTTTATTTTGTATCATAATAATGAGGAGCATATTCATATTATGTATAATAATAATGCTGAGGATCATATTATTATGAATAATAATGTCATTATGTGATCCTTTTTATTATTATACATGTATAATAATAATAATAATAATAATGAGGATAACATTATGTATAATAATAATGCTGAGGATCATATGTGTATAATAATAACATGATAATTATGTATAATATATAATTTGAATATATTATATAATAGCACTGTATATAATGTAACTATAAAAATAAGATCACCTGTTTAACTTATATATGATCATTAGGCTCTGGTTTTGATTTAATTTAATACTTTTTTTTAAATGAATGTATTTAAATAATTTCCCTCTGGGATTATTAAAGTATTTATCTATCTATCTATCTATCTTAATGTATAAATAATAACAATACAATTGTTCATGATAGTAATAATGATATAAATCTAATAAAATCAATAATAATGATAAGATACCCTCAGTTTATAATGATAATATATGTCATCAATAAATGTGTTCACTTACTACTAATCTACGGTGTTTGGTCCGTTTCTTCAGTCTCCAGTCTCACCTTTTAATCACATCAACCACATAACACAGGTTTACATCGTCCACAGCTCTGCATTGTTTGAGCAGTAGATTTGAGGAACATCCAAACAACAAACACTTAATATAGATAATTTACTTGGCCTTATTAACAGGGCTTACAATGGCGCTCCCATGTAAAGGCCCTTAAAAAGGTGAAATGTCACTGGGACTCTGACTTCAAAAATATATTTGCACTCATTTAAAGTTTTTCAGTTACTGTTAAGATAGTATCCTCAGCAATAATGGATATTAACGTTCAGGAGAGGAAGAATTGCTTCGGTCTATGCAGAGCCGACAACAGTTCAGATAAAGAAAGGTGTCACTTCTCTATGTAGGCCTACTCAAGAACAGAGAGTTCAGGTAAAGGTGTCACTTCTCTATGTAAGCCTACTCAATAACAGAGTTCAGGTAAAGAAAGTGGTTTATAAAGCCACCCATGTAATGTGACTAATAACATAATGTAATATGAGCAAGCGAATTACGTTCCACTGCTGCTTGTTCATAAATAACAATGTATGTGACAAAAATAACCGGACACTTATAAATCAAGAAGAACCTTAAAACAAGACAGGACAAACCATCGGTCATATGAGCTTTTTATTCAACAATTACCTCGCATTGTCTTTTTTACCTTGGGTGACATTTTAATCAATATTTTCTATAAATAGAAAATATATACATTTTTACAAATGCTAGTTTCAACTATGTTGATCGACTATGGTCTAAATCAAACCTACCGAGTCTATTATATCAGCCCAGTGGATAACACTCTCTATCCAAGGTCAAGTCTGAGATCCAATTTTGGGAAAAATGTATTGCTTAATAAATTACTGATATATTTTCATGTCTGCCAGAACATATCAAATCTAGCCAATAGTTGATATACTGGTGCTTGTATTGTAATATGATAATTGCTGTCATTATTGCATCATTGTTCAGTTACTTGCACATAGATAGAAAGACATGTTATCCAAGGACTTTGTGCTATTCTATAAATAATGCTACCATTATGCTTTTATTATTACTATAGTAATATAGGTCCACAGTTAGATGTATTTCCCTTTAGCCATAATCAAAAAGAGCAGGCATCAAACATCGTCAAAATGAAAAGCTAAGGTCAAGAAGTGTTGCAAGAAAGGTATTTTAAGAAGTTTAGAGATATAAGCGTCAATGCAGTGGAAGGACTTTAAATTAAAAATCTGACGAGTTCCCTAAAGGAAATGTATCATTGAAGGTCACATCTAATACCGGATGGCATGACGGACATTAAAGAGTAAGTGAACACCGAGGCGAACACAGCCACAGAGCCAGCTCTGGCCAACACAACTTATTGCATTTAATCAAATTGGTGCAACAAATGGTATCCCCTGGCACTGCTTTGTATGTTGAGTGGTGATCACATACCATGTTGTCCTCAAGGCTTGGTTGCTCTTTAAACAGCAGAGAAATAAAACATCAAATTGTCGCAGAGAATCACATTGTCCGGGATTCACATTACATCACGTGGATACAAATATGCAGCTCCTGGTATGAGTGCGGCTGGAAAGACATCTGATTTCATGTTGTGCTTTTTTGCTCTGTGTTATTATAGCTAGTAGAGAGTTTCATACAAGCTAAAGATTTCTAAGCTGGTTGCATGCATATTGTGAAGTTGATATGTATCAAAATGAGACTTTCATGTTCCAACACCTCTGTTATTAGTCCTAAACCTTGTGCATACTGGTGATGCTGCTAGCAGCAGTAGGGGACTCCTGTCAAATAACGGTACATCGTTCTGCATTTGGTATAGCCCACAGAGAAACTTCCTTCTATGGGAATATTATTAGCAAATCTTAGTCTCTGCTCTCCCATTGGTTGTTCAATTGAACGTGCCTTCAGCAATACGAATAACACACTGCTATAAGATGTTGCACACAAAATGGAACTAAAGTAAAAGAGAAGTATGTTTTAAAAGTACGGAAGGAGGAATTTGGTGAAGCCAGTGTTCACGTGAACCTTGGTTGATGGGAGTGAACTTTATGATTTTTACGCCTGGGAGAAATGGAAATATGTGTTATTACAATAAAAGGGAAACGACAGATCAATGGTCCCTGACATTCATCATATGACATAGAGGATTAAATCCTTCTATATATTATTCAAGCTACAATTTCTTTCATTCTTCAACTTTAGTTGTGTGATATTTCCTCATGCCAATGACTTCAGACTATACAACTGAATTTAGACTATGGAACAAAATGGAGACGATTAAACTGAATTGTAACAGTACAATAGTGTATGAGAACAGTGTTAACGACCACAGGTTAAAGCATCAGCTAGGACCCCAGCTGGTGTCAGGAGATTATGCCTCGCGGCTGAAGCACGCAGCAGACTTGACACCTTGCTGATTTCACATTGTCCCAAGTCGAGTTCACCTCCTACATGATGAGGGATGGGAAGACTTTCTCTTTCTGTTGTGATAGCTGTGAACGTGCAGCTTGCGGGTGCTTAGGAACACATACTCACAGAATAATGTTTCCACTTCAGTAGGATGGTCAGCGAGGCTTCAGAAATCAGATACTGCTCATATTACTTAAATGTCCAACCTGTAGGACTGCAGGAACTGTTACTTTCTCTAGCTCTCCTTCTCTATGTCCTCGTATGAGCTGAACCATCCGATAGCTCACCTTGTATCAGGTGAACTATCCTATAGCTCACCTGGTATGAGGTCAACCATTCTGTTATTGAAAACATCAAAATATCCTAATATCATGATTTCATTCCATTAATGTTTGGTCACAGCATCATTTTCACAGCTTGCTAGTGAACTAATCGTTGATTAAGAGCTGTTAATCTTTCAGGTTGATCGGCAGAAGAGGTTCTCACACTCAAATAGGATAACTGAAAGGCAATTGGTGTAAAAGCAAGTAGGTTATACTCAAACAATGCATGGAGTTAAAGGTGGAGCGCAATCAAGCAATGAGTGACGGCGCTAGCCAGACGACCATCTCCCGCCCCGCTGAGACGTGGGGCTGACACACAGGGCAGCAGCAACGCAAGAGACCAACCCACGCCGCGTGTCTCTGGCGCCTGGCGGATGTTGAACAGGGCAATGTGTGCCACCCAGATCCAGCGTATAAATAAAGCCCATCTCGGCAGACTACTCCTCCTTGTGGGCCGCGGCGGGCCGGCGGTCCTGCTGGGGAGCGGCTCGCTGCAGCACCAGGAGGCCCGAGAAGGTCAGGGAGATGCCCACCCACCACAGTGTGATCTGGGCCTCGCCGAAGATCAGCTGGCCCAGGAAGGCCTGCGGGGGAAACAGGAAGACTCCTCCTAAATACAGCCCTTAACCCTGCACTGTGCAGGGTGTACCCTTAACCCTGCACTTAAGCCTCACATAAGATGAATGGAAGTAAAGAAACAAAACTTAAAACTTAAAGCACATTTATGTGGAGGAGATCTGCCAAGGCTTTATCTTGTATTACACAACAAACCAACACTTTATCTTACCACACAACCAACTAACACTATCTAATATTACACAACAAATTAACACGTTATCTTATCTCACAACCGACTAACACTATCTAATACTATACAACAAATTAACACTATCTTGTACCCCACAACAAACTAACACTATCGTTAACCACACAACAAACTAACACCATCGTGTACCACCTATCACGCAAACAGTAATCGGCAGCAGATTGAGGTAAATCGGTGTGTGGACGTTTGCCCAGCAGAAGAACAATCGACTTTCCTGTCTTAATGTTGGAACGCATCCAGCTGGCAAGCTTCAGCAAAAAGGTCGTTATTAACTTTGTATTGATCTTTTCTAATAAAAAACTAGCGTAGATACACAAAAAACAACGGACTGCTCATTGATTATTAACCCTACCGGTCATGGTACCTGGGCTGAATGGGCGGTACTGTATTACAGACCCATTGGATGATTGGTTGATCTGAGCCGCTACTCACGGAGGAGATGAAGTTGGAGGCGGTGGTGGTCACAGTGGTCTGGGTGCAGGAGGAGGACGAGCGCAGGGCTTTGGCCAGGAAGGTCCACATCACAGCGTTACACGTGAACAGCAGCCCCCCGCACAGCAGCCGCAGAGGGATGTGGAGCTGGGGGGAGCAACACACACACAGGACAGAGAGAGCTGGTCAACACACACACACAGGACAGAGAGAGCTGGTCAACACACACACACACACACACACACACACACACACACACACACACACACACACACACACACACACACACACACACACACACACACACACACACACACACACACACACACACAGGACAGAGAGAGCTGGTCAACACACACACACACACACAGGACAGAGAGAGCTGGTCAACACACACACACACACAGGACAGAGAGAGCTGGTCAACACACACTGTGGCAACCCGGCCCAGGCCAATTAAGGATATTGGGAGCACCTGAGGAACAAGTGGAGAAGCAGGGCTTAAATAGCCTGCTTCTCCACTCATTCGGGGCTCTCCCAGCCCGGGAGCTCCTGCAAGGAGAGACCGGTCCTCGTGGGTGACGGGTTTCCACCCACGAAGAAGGGGGACCGCTGATTCCTCCCGAGGTTTAAGTTATTTGTGTTTGGAGAGACTTTATGTTCTGTAATAAACCTGCCTTTTTTTGGCTTTCACCAACGAAATGCTGTCCTGTTTGGGAGGAGTTGGTGCGCTCAACGTGGCGGGTTGCCACAACACACACACACACACACACACAGGACAGAGAGAGCTGGTTAACACACACACACACACACACACACACACACACACACACACACACACACACACACACACACACACACACACACACACACACACACACACACACACAGGACAGAGAGAGCTGGTCAACACACACACACACACACACACACACACACACACACACACACACACACACACACACACACACACACACACACACACACACACACACACACACACACAGGACAGAGAGAGCTGGTCAACACACACACACACACAGGACAGAGAGAGCTGGTCAACACACACACACACACACACAGGACAGAGAGAGCTGGTCAACACACACACACACACAGGACAGAGAGAGCTGGTCAACACACACACACACAGGACAGAGAGAGCTGGTCAACACACACACACACACAGGACAGAGAGAGCTGGTCAACACACACACACACAGGACAGAGAGAGCTGGTCAACACACACACACA
This sequence comes from Gadus chalcogrammus, assembly GCF_026213295.1. Taxonomy (NCBI): domain Eukaryota; kingdom Metazoa; phylum Chordata; class Actinopteri; order Gadiformes; family Gadidae; genus Gadus; species Gadus chalcogrammus. The sequence continues at coordinate 16,875,488 of NC_079433.1, read as the reverse complement.
CACACACACACACACAGGACAGAGCGAGCTGGTCAACACACACACACACACACACACACACACACACACACACACACACACACACACACACACACACACACACACACACACACACACACACAGGACAGAGAGAGCTGGTCAACACACACACAGGACAGAGAGAGCTGGTTAACACACACACAGGACAGAGAGAGCTGGTTAACACACTCACACACACACACACACACACACACACACACACACACACACACACACACACACACACACACACACACACACACACACACACATTGTGTGTGTGTGTGTGTGTGTGTGTGTGTGTGTGTGTGTGTGTGTGTGTGTGTGTGTGTGTGTGTGTTAACCAGCTCGCTCTGTCCTGTGTGTGTGTCACACACACAGGACAGAGAGAGCTGGTTAACACACACACGGGACGCATAGTCAACATAAACACACACACGCATGGGACAATTGGAGCTGGTCAACACACACACACACACACACACACACACACACACACACACACACACACACACACACACACACACACACACACACACACACACACACACACACACACACACACACACACACACACACACACACGGCACGCATGGAGCTGGACAACACACACAGGCCCATCGCTCTCATTGGGAACTACAGGACACCACTGGCGACATGAACCCCGGGGCTGCAGTCATCATGCAGCGGCTCATACGGCCGGTCGACTGTGCCAACTCTTTCAGACCCGATAGAAGCACTGGGGTTCGTGCTGTTCGCTGAAGGGTGGGCTCTCAAACGCTCATGGTGATTAAAAACGTCATGTACATGGGAGGGTTGGATGATATTAGAGGAGGACCTCGAACCATCTTTGATCCTATTTTAACAATGTTACATGGCAGCACGTGCTGCTTGTCGGTCTGAAGGTCACTCAGAAAAACATCCTCCGCCTCATCATCCTCATGAATTCCTCTACATTTTTATTTAAAAAATAGTTCTTACAGACTTGCACTAAAGCACATCGACATAACCACTAATCATTATAAAGAAGATAAAGAAGATAAACGTTTATTTCGTGTTAAAGGAGGAACACAATAAAACGATGACGCACGAGCTGGAATGTCCGCATGCAAATCGCCGCGCGCGCGGTGGCAGCGTGCTGCTGGACGGCGCTACTGGTGCAGCTGGTGCTACTGGACGGCGCTACTGGTGCTGCTGGTGCTACTGGACGGTGCTACTGGTGCTGCTGGTGCTACTGGTGGACAGAGCTCACCAGTAGGCAGGCGCGTTGCTATCATCGTATCATAGTTGCAAAAGACTGGCGACACACAGCAGTCCTCCCAGTCGACTCCTCACCAATAGAGTAGGCTACAGTACTCGTCTCCCAGTCACATTAGAATCATCACCGATAGTGCAAACAGTATAGGCCTACCACCTTTATACTGGACACTATATACATACTGTATGTGTAAACTGTATACCAGTATAGTATATATCAGAGCAGCAGGCCTCACCCAGTCACAGGCGGTGGTCTCATCAGGCTGTCTGAAGCGCCGCTGCTCTCCCCAGGTCCGGAGCCCGGTCTCACAAACCCCCTTCAGGTAGTCCGCTCCAAGGGACAGCTTGGCCGAGGACGATGCCACGGCTCCCAAGAAGCCGGCCAGCAATGCATAGATCACTCCGGGAAACATTTTGAAGGCAAGCAAATATCATTATTTGTTCAGTCTATCGTCACATTTCTGCATCCTAGCCGCCGCGTCCTAGTGCGCCCGTGTGCTGCACTTCCGACCAGCAGCCGCCAGGGGGCAGTCCAACGCATCATGGATAACCTCCCACAGTGCACTGTAATATAATATAATAACATCCAACCGTGGACTGTAGAATAATTTAATAACCTCAAACCGTGGACTGTAAAATAATATAATAACCTCCAACCTCGGACTGTAAACGAATGTAATAACCTTATGGAATGATTGAAAATATATTTACAAAAGGGCTATGTTTTAAGATACAAGCAGGTATTCTATTAAGGTATTATTATTATTATAATTATTTATTTGATTCTTAATCATATCCATGCTGCTATATTAGATTTTATTTGGAATTAGATTATATCTTGCTGCAAAGTGCCATTGAGTATTTTAAGCAGCGCTCTACAAAATGAATGTATTATTATAGTAATATTGTCACTACCAGCCTATTCCTTTGAAACATCAGGACAAAAAGATGATGGATGTTCAGGAAATAGATTTGGTAAAACATCAGTGACTGCTGACACAGGAAAGTGCATTTAGAAAACATTTGAAGAACTATGTGCCTTGGATGGATTAAATATGATGCAGGCCTAGTAAAAACATCTCTAAAATGTCAAATACAATTATACGCTACAGAAAATGAACATTCTGACCGGTAAGATCGGTAAGACTGGTAAAGCATCCATGTTCCAGTCTGGTCCCTCTGTTCTCCAAACGGGGGACCCTGCTGTCCAGTTTCCTCCCATAGGCCCTATACTGCTGAACCAGTATCCTGCAAAAGATAATTCGGGGTGTATATGTTTTGTGAATGAAATGCTGTAACTTTTAGGCAAAGTAATAATTTCAATGGAAACATTATATTATCTTGGCTGTAAATAAATATAATAAAATAAAGATTAAAGCAATATCCTTTATCTAGGCCTATCTTATAAACTTGATCTTCTTGTCTTAATATTTGAAGTTAAATCATACACTGGGAATAAGTTTTAAATAAGCAGGCCATCATGCAAATAAATTGATCTACTTGATGTTTACGTCCTCAATTGGGAGAGACCTTTGTTATTAATTAAACCTTAACTTTTTCTAATTGTGTCAGTGGGTCACATTGACGACCCGCTGGGCGTCGGAGAGGAGGAGCCGAGGACAGGCTGGTCACATGGTGCATAGGGCTCTCCAGTCAGATCGACGCTGAGAGAGGATCCTGAATTGTATTGCATCCTGGTCCACCGCCAAGCAATTTCCGGTCTGTATGAGCAGTGCACGCCAGTGTGAACAGTCCCGAAGCGAGACGAATTAGAACAAGAATAACATCGAGAACGACGATGAGAATGAATATGGAGTTTTGACCTACATATGCCCAAATTATGCCCGAAACATGTAACGACAACAAATATTCATATACCGGAAGTCCCGCCCTCTCTATCCCCGGTAACGCGGATTTGGTCAATCCTGTCCCAGACGGTCCGAGAGGAAAACGCTGCGAACGAGGTTAGTCAGCGCCAGCAGGTCTTCTTCGGCGGTGGAGTCGCAGGGATACTTTTTCACCTTTGCAAGCAACTGATGCTATTATCGCTTGGAGTTTACTAACGTGTTATTAATGGGAACATTTGGATGCCGTTAAAGACGAAGTCTGAATAACTAATCTCGCAGTATTTCCATCGCTGCAGACGAACCGCCAGCCTCTCCTCTGTGAGGTGAGATGGTTCCTCAAAACACAGATCTACTGTACCGGGAACAGTGGCCTGCTCTCTGAGCTCATCTACCGGTGGATCGACGGGATCTATTCACAGTGATTTCATATTGTTCACGGTGTAGCGTCACCATCAGGAGATCCTGATCAGTAACCAGCAGAACCACTCGGAGGTCGAGGAAGCGACAGGATAACCAGGAGGAGATGGAGCCATGCAAAGCTGGTGAGAAATGGTTTCACCCGATACAGTCATCAATGGGTCGCAAAGGGCTGCATTCCTTTTATTTGTAATACATTACAACCCTTATACACCCAGATAGGCCTAACCGTACTGTTGATTTACATTACATTGTTAAGGTCACTCTCTTGGTTTGATATCTTGAATAAGGGGTTGTAATTCATGGAGATCAATGTGTTGTTGGTTTCATCGAACTGTGTGGGCAGCAGCAGCACTGGGAATGGGCCAGTATAACCAGAGCCTGCAGCTCCTCCTCACATGGTCCGCTCCTCCTGGCCATGTGCCCTGTGTTTACGCTCTGCCTGCGTCCTCTCTGATTGGTCCAGGGTGGTTGTGTCGTCGCATTGCATAAAGCCGTGGAAACACGTGAGACGTCACCGAGGACGTGATGACCCACTTAGTGCGTCCCGTACCGAGAGGAGCGCTCCGGGGGGGCTGTCAATCACCGAGTTATTAACATTATTAATTATTATTATTAACATCGCTACGGGATTTTCTGGAAACCACCTGGTCGATCTTAGAGCAATGGATCTCTCTCTCTCTCTCTCTCTCTCTCTCTCGCTCTCTCTCTCTCTCTCTCTCTCTCGCTCTCTCTCTCTCTCTCTCTCTCTCTCTCTCTCTCTCTCTCTCTCTCTCTCTCTCTCTCTCTCTCTCTCTCTCTCTCTCTCTCTCCTGTATCATCTAATCCTAATGGGAAATAGGATCATGCTCAAATGTTCTGTAGGCATATTTGATGTCAACATAATTGGATGACAATGATGATGATAAAGTTAATGGAATCCACACTTGAACTGTCCAATGCATTATTATCAACACTGTAGCGTCTTTCAGTAGAGGTCATTTCAAATTGTACTTTAATATGAATTGTATAACATTAAACCGAGACAGCTTTTGGATCAGATGATACATTTCTTTCTTTATGGGCCGACAAAAAGGTGGCTTTTAGAAAAAGGTCTTCCATTTGTTTCTGTGAGGAGCCTGTTGCCAGGCAGAATGTAGGGTCCATAAGTTAGTGTGTGCGTTGAAAAGGCTTCCTGTGTACCATCACACTGCTGACGCATGCATGATGTCAATGTGTTATCTAACTGAGAATGTGGTGAACATTGAACCAGGTCAGCGTGTGAGAAACAAATGAAATACCTGATGCTGGTCTCCATTCAGGCCCTTAACTCACAGCCATGGTCTCCAGTCAGGCCCTTAACTCACAGCCATGGTCTCCAGTCAGGCCCTTAACTCACAGCCATGGTCTCCAGTCAGGCTCTTAACTCACAGCCATGGTCTCCAGTCAGGCCCTTAACTCACAGCCATGGTCTCCAGTCAGGCCCTTAACTCACAGCCATGGTCTCCAGTCAGGCTCTTAACTCACAGCCATGGTCTCCAGTCAGGCTCTTAACTCACAGCCATGGTCTCCAGTCAGGCTCTTAACTCACAGCCATGGTCTCCAGTCAGGCTCTTAACTCACAGCCATGGTCTCCAGTCAGGCTCTTAACTCACAGCCATGGTCTCCAGTCAGGCTCTTAAATCACAGCCATGGTCTCCACTGAGTCAGGCTCATAACTCACAGCCATGGTCTCCAGTCAGGCTCATAACTCACAGCCATGGTCTCCAGTCAGGCTCATAACTCACAGCCATGGTCTCCAGTCAGGCTCATAACTCACAGCCATGGTCTCCAGTCAGGCTCATAACTCACAGCCATGGTCTCCAGTCAGGCTCATAACTCACAGCCATGGTGTGGTTTCCCGTCTCCCATAAGGGACGATGTGTGTAGGTGCTGATGTAAAGGTGTCCTAATGCCAGTATTAACCGGGTCAGCCAGGTTTACAGCCCTCCACGTGTTTTTGACTGAATGGCAACATTGTGCGGTGATTCTAAATAGTAGGTACCAAACCTTTCTTTGTATCTGGCTGTCTCTCATCACTGTGTCATTCTGCCCTTGTGCATCAGGGGGGGTGATCGCCTTCATCAGCTCGGCCTCCAGCCCAGAGTCCTGCCACAGCGACCCACCCGGCCGCCCGTCTCTGCCGGTGCCCCCCCGTGGCGCCCCTCCCCCTGCCGTCGGACCGCCCCCACCGGCCGCACCCCAGAAATCTGGCCGCGCTTCCAACATCATTCCCAAAGGAAGCATCACAAGTAAGACGAGAAAACTCACTCAGTCAGAATTTAGTGGCATCTAACGAAGACTTGGCAGAAATGGAACATATCATTCATTAGTATGATTTCAATAGTGTAAAATCCCCTGAAAACCAGAATCCTGTGTTGTCGTTACGTTGGTTTGAGCCTTTATAGCTACATGGGGAGCGGGTCTTCTCCCACGAGACCACCAAGATGCACCTTCATTGCTCTACTGTAGCCCAGACAAGCAGCTAAAGAGAGCGTATCTTTAGGGAGATGTTGTAGGAAGAATCGGGGTGTGCTATTGCCATGGCTACCACCTATTTTTGAATATCTGTACCATTGTTGAGTAGGAGCTCACTCTTTCGGATAAATTTGCTATCCAAAACAAAACTAGTGCACAGCGTCATTCAGTGCCAGTAAACACTGGATTGCAGCACTGACTGCTATCAAGATGAATGCTCAATGCATGTAAGAGATAGAAATAAGGATAGGTCGATGTGTCAATGTAGTTTATCGCTCCGGATGCAATAAGACGACTGTGTGGAAGAGATGGCTGTAACCTGGCCATGTCCTACAACACTTACAGGGTCCATGGGGACAATGACACCCCACTTTGAATGGTTAAACTTATTTATTAACCCCTTTATTTATATTGAAAAATAAACAATCGCTTTCAATGTAAAATATCCTTTACCTGTAGGCTTTGACCTCATGTGACCTATGAATTCATAAATCAATCAAAGAACCTCATCGACAATTGGCTACTGGATGGGGTCGTAGCCTTTCAGAATACAGGCCAGTACAGGACACCTGACACAACACAGGCCAGTACAGGACACCTGCCACAACACAGGCCAGTACAGGACACCTGCCACAACACAGGCCAGTACAGGACACCTGACACAATACAGGCCACTACAGGACACCTGCCACAACACAGGCCAGTACAGGACACCTGACACAATACAGGCCACTACAGGACACCTGCCACAACACAGGCCAGTACAGGACACCTGCAACAATACAAGCCAGTACAGGACACCTGCCACAACACAGGCCAGTACAGGACACCTGACACAACACAGGCCAGTACAGGACACCTGCCACAACACAGGCCAGTACAGGACACCTGCCACAACACAGGCCAGTACAGGACACACAGTACGGGGGGGGGGGGGGGGGGGGGGTTAAACACGGTGTAACGGGACGCTGTGGTCCTCCTCAGAGCTCAGCGGGCTGGTGCTGCTGTGTAAGGTGTGCGGCGACGTGGCCTCAGGGTTCCACTACGGGGTCCATGCCTGCGAGGGTTGCAAGGTGAGACTTAGAAAGGCCCTTCATGGTCTTCGACGCAGTTTAATGTCCACCCAAGCCCCTCCCCCTTTTCTACTCCCTCCCCCTGTCCTCCTCCCCCTCCCTCTGTTTCTCTCCCCCTGTCCCCCTCCCCCTGGTGGATCGAGGCTCACCCCTCCCTCTTCACCTGCAGGGCTTCTTCCGCCGCAGCATCCAGCAGAACATCCTCTACAAGAAGTGCCTGAAGGACGACGGCTGCCCCATCATGCGCATTAACCGCAACCGCTGCCAGCAGTGCCGCTTCAAGAAGTGTCTGCTGGTCGGGATGTCCCGGGACTGTGAGTACCCCCTAGAGCGGGGGTCTGTGTGCCCCCCAACAGCCGGGGTCTGTACCCCCCACAATCTTTCCAGTTTGGACCCTGATATTATCTTGGTTTGGGATCATTAGATCTTCTCTGATGACTAAGCCTCATATTCTCTCTCTCTCTCTCTCTCTCTCTCTCTGTCTCTCTCTCTCTCTGTCTCTCTCTCTGTCCCTCTGTCTCTCTCTCTGTGTCTCTCTCTCTCCCCCCCCCAGCTGTGCGTTTTGGTCGCATCCCGAAGCGTGAGAAGCAGCGCATGCTGCTGGAGATGCAGAGCGCCATGAACAACATGATGACCAACGGCGAACTCCACGCCAACCAGCAGCTCGCCATCGCGCCGGTGGCCCCCCCAGCCCCCCCCGCTGACCCCGTGGAGCCGGACCCGGTTCCGGCGGTCGCCATGGACACGGGCCCCAGCTCCGCCTCCGACAGCGGGGAGGAGGAGGTGATCGGCTCGGTGACGCGGGCCCACCGCGAGGACTTCATGTACAACCAGGAGCAGGGGCGCGGCCTCTCCTCCGGTGGGACCCCCCCCTCCCCCTTGGACCTCCAGGACGGCGGCGTGGGCGTCGCTGATGGCATCAAGGTGTCTTCCTATAGGACGCCGGGCACGGAGGAGCGGCAGGAGGCCTGGACCAACCTCCACAACAACCTGTCCACTGTCGCCGCCCAGGGCCCCCCGACCGCAGGCGGCTCTGGCCCTCAGGGGCCTGAGGCCCTCAGCCCGGGGGATCGCTGCCCCTACAGACTGCCTTACATCTCCCCCGGGGGCCAGTGCCCGGCCAACCACCACGGCTCCTTCAAGGGCCCCCCCCACCACGCCGTCGGCGGGGGCAACAGAATGCACCTGGTGAGAGCATTCTACCTCGTGTCCCCTTTTCTCCTTTTAGAGCCACCCTCTTAACTTTGAGGTTTTGTCCTTTGCCCTGTGCCCCTCCCCTCCCCCCGTCAGGTGTGTCCCATGAACCTGTCCCCCCACGTTGACCCCCACAAGTCGGGCCAGGGCGTGTGGGCCGAGTTCTCCCAGAGCTTCACCCCTGCGGTGCGGGAGGTGGTGGAGTTTGCCAAGAAGATCCCGGGCTTCAGGGACCTGTCGCAGCACGACCAGGTCAGCCTGCTGAAGGCTGGCACCTTCGAGGTACGTTCCCCCCACCCCCCGTCTGCTAACCCCCCCTTAGTGACCACAGCCCCCCCTCTCTCTCTCTCTCTCTCTCTGCTGGTGGAGCCTAGACCTCCACAGAAGGGGTCTGTGTTGAACCCCCGACTGACGGAGACAGTGCTGCTGCTGTGAATTTTGGCAGGTGTTAGTGGTGCGCTTTGCGTCGCTGTTCGACGTTAAGGATCGCACCGTGACCTTCCTGGGCGGCAGGAAGTACGGCGTGGAGGCGCTGCGGGCCATGGGCGCCGGAGATCTGCTCGCCTCGATGTTGGACTTCAGCCAGAAGCTCAGCAGCCTGGGCCTGAGCGAGGAGGAGATGAGCCTGTTCACGGCCGTGGTTCTGGTGTCCGCAGGTGTTGATCTGTTCAGTTGATTCTTTTTCTTATTTCTATCATATTTCTATTATGATTTGACATTAGAAGAGTGTTTGCATGATAAGACTCAGTGTTGGGGCTGTGAACAAAAACATCAGTCAGCAAGCACTTCCAAAGGACAGTAATTGACCCCCCCTCTCTGTCTCTGTCTGTCTGTCTGTGTCTCTCTCTGTCTGTCTGTCTTTCTCCTTCCCACTCACTCACTCTCTAAATCCCTCTCTTTCCTTTCTAACTCCCTCCCTCCCTCTCTCTTCTCTTACTCCCTCTCTTCTCTAACTCTCTCCCTCTGTCACTCTCTCTCTCTCTTCTCTAACTCTCTCCCTCCCTCTCTCTTCTCTTACTCCCTCTCTTCTCTAACTCTCTCCCTCTGTCACTCTCTCTCTCTCTTCTCTAACTCTCTCCCTCTGTCACTCCCTCTTTCTCTTCTGTCCCTTTCTCTCCCTCTCTCCCTCCCTCTCTCTTCTGTAACTCTCTCTTCTCTACTCTCCCTCTCTCCCTCCCTCTCTTCTGTAACTCTCTCGTCTCTAACTCTCCCTCTCTCCCTCCCTCTCTCTCTTCTCTCCTGTCTCTCTCCCGGTGTGCAGACCGCTCGGGCATCGAGAACGTGAACTCGGTGGAGGCTCTGCAGGAGACTCTGATCCGGGCGCTGCGCAGCCTGATCTCCAAGAACCACCCGCCCAGCGACACGGCCGTGTTCACCAAGCTGCTGCTCAAGCTGCCCGACCTGCACACCCTCAACAACATGCACTCGGAGCAGCTGCTGGCCTTCAAGGTCCACTCCTGAACCACCCCCGGGTGCGGAGCCGCCCGGCGTGGTGGTAGGACACCGCCACACCCATCAGCAGCTCGCAGGAACCTGCAATCACACCTCCGTTTCATTGGACCTCTGACCTCCTTTGACGCCGCCACTAGCGCAGCTATCTAGCGCCATGTCCCCCAGAGGTCTGGAGGACAGGGAGCTGGACTGAAGAGGCCCCCAAGTATGACCTGGGGCCCGGGCTGCTGCAGACCGTGAAACGTCATTATACTGTAGGGCTGAAAGGCCTTTGTTGTGGGGACACAGACCAACGAAGGCACTGACTCCATGTTATATATGTTATATATATTTAGTTTCTCCTTGTGTTAGGTGTGCGAGTGTATAGCAAATGAAAAAAAATATTTTTGCAGATGTTAGGAGCGTCTGCTTTGTATAGTGTAGACTTGGTTGGCATTAATAGTGCAATATGTCACTGCTTCTGGCTGTTTCCTCCTGCTCCAGGAGTTGCCGGTGGCCTGGAGGCAGAAGTAAGACAGAAGAGACAATAAAGGAGATGAAATGATTGGAATGAACTGAGCAGCCACCAGATTGGCTGAAATAATAAAACGACCAAGAATGTCTTTGTTAGACAACGGCTCAGTGCGTCTGAATATAATTGGAGTACGAAAAAGAGTGGAACCTAATATGATCTTTGTTTTATAGGTAATTCTTTGATTCGATTTCTGTTTTTAATAGAATAACTTATCTCTCTGTTCCTCGCTCCACAACCTCATTCAGGAATTGTGGCAAAAACAATGACATTCCACAGAAAACCACCTTATCATTAGAACACTTATACCTTTTGTGGTTGGGCAAAGATCTTCCCTCTAGTTTTTATTTCTTTGTTGTTTTCCTAACAATGTAGAACCAGGTCTCTGGACCTGGATTTATCAGGGTTTAAGGAGGAAAAAACTTTTAAATCTTCCGCACCTCCGCATTTTGAAACAAACGTTGCATGTAATTCCCTGTTAGCTCGGTGCTGCTCACCTGTTAGCTCGGTGCTGCTCACCTGTTAGCTCGGTGCTGCTCACCTGGTAGCTCGGTGCTGCTCACCTGGTAGCTCGGTGCTGCTCACCTGTTAGCTCGGTGCTGCTCACCTGTTAGCTCGGTGCTGCTCACCTGTTAACTGGCCCCCTGGTGGGCCCTCTGGTGCCCCCCTAGCCCTCTGGGGGGCCCCAAACTTACTCGACAGCGTGTGAGTGTGCACGAGGATGAGGAGATGGTCTTTTGTGGAGGACTAACCTGCGGAGGGCTAAGGGCTGCTGTCGGACATTACAGTTCAGCTGAAGCTGTTTTGGTATTTTTGAAATTGTCAGTTTGTTTGTTTGGCCTTTTGAATGCTGATACTTATAGCTTATGTCTTTGTGATGTGTAGGTGTAATTACAATTTACTGTGAAAGGAATGCAGTAATTCTATAAATAGATATTATATATTATATATACATAGTGCATAAATATACAGATGAATATATCTATATAAATACATTTTATAAGTGCAAAAGGGTAGTATTTATTTCTGGTTAAGTTTGTGTTGAGCGTCTTTGGTTCATCCTCTCTATGTAGAACGCTCTTCTTCTGCCTGGCTCTTATGGGAAGACCCATTTACTTCAGAAAATACAATGAAGTTGTTAACGACTTATTAGAGTCTAGAGATTAAAATCTCTGTGCATCACTAAATTAATGATATGGATAGGAAATAGCAAATAAATCTTGCTTACATAGCCCCCCATAGCTCAGAGATCCCCCCCCCCCCGTGTTTGTCAGTGAGTGTGTGTGTGTGATGTGTGTTAGGTAGGTACCAACTATGTAGAAACAACCAGCTCCCTCCAGAACAATTCATGTAACTAAGGCGTTACTCCTTACGAATTTAAGTGTTATAACACAGAAAACGAAATAGATCTAGTCTCCTACACGCTGTTTTAAAAACGCGGTTTGTCAAGGTCGTAATATAATTATATATACTGGGAGGGACCCCCAAATATAGGCTCATTATCAAAGAACTGCCAGCACTAGGACCCAGCGGAAACCGTGACGCTGCAGCTCCAGCCTGTCCCTCCCATCTCCTCTCCCCCCTCTCCTCGCCACCCTCCCTTCTGTCCTCCTCACCCCCTCTTCCTTATTTTTTATTACAGGCACAAATATTTATTCATATTGAGATCACGTTGGAATATCCCAATAACTGCCAAACGTTTCAGCAGTTGTGCCGTTAGGCTAGTTAGCTAGCAGGCCTGAGTCAGAGTCCGTGCTATCGCGAGAATATGACCTGGGCGTTGACCTCGTTGTTGTTCGAACCTGATTGGCTGTTTGGCGGGGCTCAGTTGAATATGAGGTCTCGTCCAGGCGATGAACTTGGGGTAATAAAAGCTTGTGTGGTGTCAGTGTTGGCGATGTACATATTTGGGTCCACGCTACATCACTCTGTAAATGTCTTCGTGTGAGCTCTCTCTTTCCTGTTGTCAAGGGGACATGCACTGCTAAACTATTTAAAATGTAAACATAAATCAATCATGAGGGATATCAAGTTGAAAGTGTTTTTTGGAGATCATTCGTTGTGTCTGTAACTGAGCAGGAACAGCCGTGCCCCCTACAGGTGAGGAAGGGGCTGAATGGAAAGAGGATTAAAGAATGAAGTAATGATGTACAAGAAGCCATGGCATATCGCCATTATGCCATGGTGAATTGTTTTGTTGCTGAGAGGAAGGAAACATGATTGAATTCAAATTAAAGCATGCTAAAAAAAAATACATACTTTGATATGGCTCTGGTTTTCCCTCAGCATTGTTCTATATAGCCTGTTTGTGTCAACTGCTTTCGTATCATATCGTATTGGTTACCGTAGTCCCAACTTCTCAAACCTTGACATCTAGCTGAGACTGAGAGAGAGGCAGAGCCAGAGGTCAGGGGTGGAGAGAGCTCTGGCTCGGTCAGAAAGGGATTTGATGGTTTACAATTATTTGAGATGCAGAGCATATGCTCAGAATTACATGTAAATGTTTTAGAAGTGCATACAATCTTACACAGGGTGATTGTTGGTTAAAAAATTATTGGCCTATTACTTGCTACCAGTCAGATATAAGTATAGAGTAGTACAAGAGACAAGTCAATGTTTCTTTATATAATAATCTCTCATTTCAGATCAGAAATGGTTAGTAATCCATTCCTGAACATCATGGCAAGAAAAAACCCTTGTTTATGGATAATGTTTCTATGATGTTCACTATGGTGCGGTCAGAGTTAAGACAGAGAGGGAGAGAGACCATTAGGGGGGAGAGATCATAAGGGGGGGAGAGAGAGCTAAGGGAGAGAGCTAAGGGAGAGAGTGTGAGGGAAAGAGCTTGAGGGAGAGAGTGTGTGAGTGAGAGAGTGGGAGGGAAAGTGAGCATCCTTCTAATAATGAAGTCTTCAGGTGCCTCAAAGTTTCCACAAGGTGGCGCAAATTGCTCCATATAAACATATATCCTTTAAAAAAGGGCACAACATTGCTAGATATAGATTTAGAAAGCCAACAGACACACATACTGTGGTTAAATAGACAATGCGCACACACAGAGACCCGTAGAGTAGCTTACTTAAGTACAGGGGTACAAGCTTAATATTCCCTAACTGGTGAACCTTGACCTTATTCGAGGGAGCTTCTTAAGAGCAGGCCAATGTGAAGCCTACTCAAAAGGTATACAGAAACATCACCACAATCTGAAAATTTAGACTTAGGCCCCGTTCACACGAAGCCAAAACGGGCGAAACCGTTACGGTTTCGATCTATCCGGTTTCGAAGTATCTCCGTAAAGACGAAGCCAACCGAAACCGGGTAGATCTGTAGAAACGCTGTAGTACACATTCCAGGCCCATAAGGGGCGCTGCTTCTGGTCCAGAAGAAATGAAATAAGAAGAAGAGGCGAGCATGCGCATAAAGGCTTCGCTTATGCGCATGCTCGCATGTGATTTCTGAGACTCCGCGGGCTTAAAGGCACCCAGTGCAACTTTCGAGGCTTAAAAATAAACATTCAATTTCTAGTCTTTTTTACACGTAGTAAGTTTCAATAACTCCATACCATTACATACCGACATTTAAGCAGCAAAGATGAGACGTCGGTTGTGTGGTGAGAACTGATACAAAATCGATAACAACAATGCCGCCATTTTCTTTATCTTTTGTAACCTACAATAAATAAAGCAGGCTTCCAGTCAATGGAAAAATGGCTTCTCCCCACCGGCGATTGTTGTTTACGATTTTCTATCAGTTCTCAACACACAACGACGTCTCATCTTTGCTCCTTGAATGTCGATATGTAATGGTATGGAGTTATTGAAACTTACTACGTGTAAAAAAGACTAGAAATTGAATGTTTATTTTTCATTGAATGTTTACATAAAGTTGCACTGGGTGCCTTTAAGAGCCATTGGCTAGGAGGTCGAGGGCTGGGGCGATGACGTCATGGTTTGCGGTTTCAGTCGGTTTCAGGCGTACACACGAATCCAAAACGAAACCGGGTAGATTTGAATCAGAAGTTTGCGGTTTCGGTCAGCGGATTCGCCGGCTTCGTTTGGACGGAAGGCCGAACCGTACAAGACCTTTGCGGTTTCGCCATGAAATCGGCTTCGTGTGAACGGGGCCTTATATAGCCAAGAGAAACTACAGAGGAGACAAACATCATCACCACGTCCTTAAAACAATCTTTATTCTCTCAAGGGCCAATTCACAGGAAGTGAAAACATCATTAACCGTGAGCATCAAATGGTCTTTAAGTGCAACTGCTCCGTACCCCCCGGGCTTCCCCACACACACACCTTTATAATACTCCCTTTCTCTCCATGAACAATCAGCTCATCCACAACAAACGTTCAAAATGTCTTAGTTTTTTTGATATTGTGTGTTTGACGCTCATTTGACCTTAGATTGTTAGCTTGTTTCCTTTTCTTGGTTTCCTGATGCTGGTAATGAGATGACGGTTGGCTTTACGTTCTTGTTTCATTATCTTCCTTTAACACTTATCTGACTGTCAGACTGAAGTCCAAGTGCGGTCTCTCAGGTAGTTGTGTATTGTAGAAGTGAATGTCCAACAAAGTCTTATCCTTGTTTACATTATGCTTTGCACAGCAACTCGGATGCTATGCAAAACATAAAACAATGTCCATGTTATGCTCCAACGACACCTGTACAAAACAATGCTGTCCGAAAATATACATCCTTTTCCTTTGTACTTGTAAAATAGCATTTTATTTTCTTCTTTATTCATTTATTTTAGTTTCTTGTCCTACTATGTAACCTTTTGTTATTGTTTTGTAACGGAGTAAACATGAAAGGAGAGATGGCCTAGCTGGGGTTTCCTAGAGTCCACTATGTCCAGAGCAAAGAAGGTTCCAAACTACGTGATCCCCTATTGGATCAGCTCTGGCTGCGCTCCCCCAGCCTCAACAGCCCCACTCTGGGCCGGTTGGCTCCAGTGTGCCCTGCCTGCACTCCTCTCTCCGTCTCTCTCCTCTCTCTCTCTCTCTTTCTGTCTCTCCAATGATTGTCTGTGCATTTCTGACTTTTTGCGTATTTTAGTTTGGTGAGGTGTTTTGTGGATGTGTGAGAGGTATCTAAAAACACTGAAACTTAGTCTATTGCTAGGTGAAGAGTAATCGAGGACAAAGATAGAACGCAAAAGGTTTGCTTTTGAGGAGTAGAGTGTGGCGAGGGCCAGCGTCATTTACAAAGCGTTAGAAACCTCCTCCCCCCATGGCAAACAACCATGACAGAGAGGCTATTGCAAAAGCAAAATATACAAATTATAATGACTAAATTATCCAGCTTTTTTTTTTGTCCAACAATTCCATGCTTGTGGAGCCTATACCCAGGGCCCCCCCCCCGCTCGGAAGACCTGTCCAGGGCGCAAGTGGATGTCGAGTCGCCTAGGGCGCCGAAACGGCCAGCGCCGGCTCTGCCTGTACCTGCCGGGAGAGGGGCCGGTTCTCTCTGAAGCCCACCTGCCGGCCCCTCGGTGAGGAGGAGCCCTTCACCAGCAGCCAGGCACACCTTGCACCCCTGTTTCTTGGCATTACGTCAGGGTCCTTAGGGGGACACAGGGCCCTAGAAACTCAATGATTCAAAATGGTTTCCTCACGTCCACAGACTAAACCTCATAGTGTTACCGTTCATAAACAAGCGCCCTACTGTGGGAGGGTGGAACTAATCCCAATGTTCAGTGGGTATATATATCTATAAATATCTATATATATATATATATATATATATAGACATATATACACACACACACTGAACCTTTTGCATAGCATCTTTTTATCTCATTCATTTCTATTAATTTTTGTATGTATGGTATTAAGAGGTAACTTGTCCAGCTGAAAAAGACAACGTTTACTGTGGAGTTGTTTTGTTAAAAGATGAGTTGTTTGAGCCGTGCATGGGAGCTGGGGTCAGTGGAGCCAGCCGCCATGCAGCCGTCGCTGAACCCTCCAACACACTCCTTGACCCCTCCGACTCACTTGGTTGTGTATTTTGGCACAGTGTGCGTGGCATGGCTACTCCAGGTTGTGATTTCCTGATGTCTGTAAGTCTTGTGGGCTTTGGTCGGAGAACTCTCAAAGAGGAGCGGGTGGCTCCGCAGGGCTGTGCGACTCGGGGTCCAGAATGCCCCCTCCCTCATACAGAGACTGCATGGCTAACCACTACCCGAGAACTAATCCACTTCACTGAGAAGGCAAAGTCTGTTGAGGGAGAGAGAGACTGTGTCTCTCATCCAGCAGCCAGTTTATCTGCCGATAGTCCAAATCATAAGTCATCCACAAAAACAGACGCAAAGATATTGTAAAAAAAAAAAAAGAAGAAGCCATACCAGCCGTTAAGGTGAACACCGACAACAGAAATACAAATAAAAAAAATGATATTATATATTCAGTACCCGCATCGTAAAGGAATGGTTCCGTCCAGTACTCGGCTGAGCGCTACTCCTACGCTACGGAATGAAACGACGGTCAGTAGTGCTAGGAACGTCCCCGGCCTCCCAGGGCCTCCGGACCCCCGCCGCCTTCATCCCCTGCTGACTGCGCCCGTGCACCGCAGCACTGAGTCACGTACACACACACACACACACACACACACACACACACACACACACACACACACACACACACACACACACACACACACACACACACACACACACACACACACACACACACACACACACACACACACACACCACCACCACCACTCCCACTCACGGAGCCCTTTTCACACATGCACTGCGGCCCTGAACTATCCAGGCCTTACCCGGTGGAGCTGTGAGGACTGACCGTTTGACTGGCCGTTAAACTGACTTTCCCTGCCTGCTTCGTGTTCCAATGTCCTTGTTACGTCCCATTGAGCCCACATGTGACCGGAGCACTGTGAGGATTCCCAGGACTGGACCCGGTCTCACCTCTCCGGTACAGGGGGGATTCCCAGGACTAGACCCGGTCTCACCTCTCCGGTACAGGAGGGATTCCCAGGACTAGACCCGGTCTCACCTCTCCGGTACAGGGGGGATTCCCAGGACTAGACCCGGTCTCACCTCTCCGGTACAGGGGGGATTCCCAGGACTAGACCCGGTCTCACCTCTCCGGTACAGGGGGGATTTCCAGGACTTGACCCGGTCTCACCTCTCCGGTACAGTAGGTGGCGCTAAATCCAAAGAAGAAGAAGAATTCACAGCAAGCGTCGATGACCTTGCTACCACGCTACCGGCGCCAAACCAAGTCATAATACATGTAGTCTGGATATCGAAGCAAAAACATCGACGTCATCATCACCGATTAGTCGGCGATCCGGTCCGCCATCTTGGATGTGCTGTGGACCAATCCCTGCGGTTTGCGTGGTGTACTTTTTGTGTCAGGTCCTGCCTCCTGCACGCCCACCCAGGCCCGCCCCTCGCCTGAACCCCACACAGCACTCCCAGTGGGAGAACGCCGCCGACTGGACGACCTCCTGCTGTGTGCTACACGGCTGGAAGGCTCTGGACAAGCTCCGGAGTTCAGCTCTGAAAGCTACCACTCATTCTCTAACACACACACACACACACGCAGTCTTTACAACAGACACACACAGCAGCAGCAGCAGCAGCAGGAGGAGGAGGAAGAGGAGGAGCCGGTTCACGGTGTGAGCGGTGTTCCGGCAGTGTTCAGGGCTGTGGTCCGGGCGGTGGACCCAGAAGACGTCTACGGTGGTGGTGGCGGTCTGAAGGCTCAGTCCTCGAACACCTCCAGGAAGAGCGGGGGGAAGAGCTCGTTGGGGCACTCCACCTTCATGTGCAGGAAGCGGCTGGCGTGGCACGCCCCGATCATGCGCAGGTCCGTCACCTTCATCAACAGCTTGGGCCAGAAGTGGGCCAGCTTGTGCTTGCGGTAGTTGATGTAATGTTCAAAGGCCAGCAGGAACACCTCCTGGCAACGCTCGATGCGCTCCACGCTGCTCAGCCCCGGCCGGTCTGGGGGGAGGGGCACGCACACACACACACACACACACACAGGCACGCACGCACAGAGATTATTGTAGTGAACTATGATGAAAAGGACGATTTGTAACACACACACATATTTAATATGCATGTGCACACATACACATGTTTGGTCTCAGTAACACATAACTAGTATTAATTATGTGAGCCCCCCCCATTTTAGGGGGGGCTCACACACACACACACACACACACACACACACACACACACACACACACACACACACACACACACACACACACACACACACACACACACACACACACACACACACACACAAACTCCCTCCACAACACGGGGTCAGGCTGGTGAGCTGAGCCCCTCCAGCACCATCACAAGCCAGCGGATTTACAACGACGCCCCCATCGACCCTGAACGGATAAATACGCCAATATACACAATCTGTGCCTGAGAGGACCTTCCAATACAGGGGGGGGGGGGGGGGGAGTATTGATCACCACAGCTGTTGGGGTCAATGCAACCCTCCTATCTTTGAGGTACTGCTCCTTCTGGGGTTTTAATAAACCCTCATAATCCCAAATAAACCATTGGTTTAGAAGTGCAGGAACAATGACAATGGGACACAGGTCAACAGGTCTCAGAGAGACCGGTCTACAGGTCCCAGGGAGACCGGTATACACGGCCCAGGGAGACCGGTATACACGGCTCAGGGAGGCGGGTTTACGGGCCCAGGGAGGCTGGTTTACGGGCCCAGGGAGGCGGGTCTATGCGGCCCAGGGAGGCGGGTCTATGCGGCCCAGGGAGGCGGGTCTATGCAGCCCAGGGAGGCGGGTCTATGCGGCCCAGGGAGGCGGGTCTACGGGCCCAGGAAGGCGGGTCTACACGGCCCAGGGAGGCGGGTTTACGGGCCCAGGGAGGCGGGTCTATGCGGCCCAGGGAGGCGGGTCTATAGGCCCAGGAAGGCTTGTCCTAGGGCAGGGCTATTCGACGTCCTTATCAAGTGGGCCGAAAAGGAAAACCACTGGGGGTTCATGGGCCACACAGAGTAAAACTACGTGAATGAATAGCTACAAATAAATCATACTTAAAGTAGTGTTAACTTAATATATATAGTACTACTACATGGAATAAACTTGTCAGACGCATTCCTTCCTTCTTCACTTTTAATCGTATCATTATAAAAGATTATGTTCTCACATATTTTGCACACGTATTTAGAATTAAACAATGTAGTTTGAATCATCACAAAACAGAACTACTGTACATATGAGACATTTTGAGCCAGTGAGTCAGTGAGAAAGATTGCACTGCCTTGTTTGCCTCATCCTGAGACACTCATGCAGCTTCTCATAGGTCATGGAGCAACGTGCCCTTGTTCTGATGGCATTCATATGAGGAAAGCTAGACTCAAACGTATCGGTTGAGCCAAACATTGTCAGAATAAGAGATGCCAGTTCCTGATTGTGGGGTACTGATACTGGCTAGTATCACCGGCTACACACAGAAACCTGATTTGCATTCAACTATGTTTCTCCTTTATTTAATTTATTTTTTGCGTGGAACCTCTTGCGGGGCAGAAAAAAATTAAGAGGGGCCGCATTTGGCCCACGGGCCGCTAGTTGAATAGGCCTGTCCTAGGGGCCCAGGGAGGCGGGTCTATGCAGCCCAGGGAGGCGGAACTACACAGTGCCAGAAGGGGAAACCCCCCCCCATACACAATGGCCCCAGAGCCCGCCTAGAACCAGACTTCCTTAGGACAGCCTGTCGGTTCACAGAGGGAAATAACAGCGCTATTTTGCTGCTACATATGACTTGCAAGAGGAAACAACTTAAGAGCAATGAATCAAAGACCTATATGCCAATGGCCTTCATGTGAACACCAATATACATTACAAGGCATTCATGTCAAAGTTGGTGATGACACACAAAGACAATGAACATGCACTTTAACCAAACTTTGATTGAACAATTGAACAATTATCCTCCTCAACTCTGTGTGTGCGTCTGTCCGTGTGTCCGTATGTATTTGTCAGATATTTGTAAAGCGTAAGACTGGAGAGTCAAGGACCTTCGAAACAACCTTGACCTTGAGTGTGAGATAGGGGCTGAAATCAATGAAGTTAATATCAGTGATGTTAAAGGGAGGTAGAGCCGGACAGGGGACTAAAACAACAGCATAGGGGGGGTCGGGGGGGGGGCCTACCGGAGGACAGCAGCACCACGGCCTGCAGCAGGGCCACCTCCGAGTCGTCCAGGTTGAAGGAAGACAGCGACACGCCCAGGTCGAAGATGGCGTCCGACACCACGCCCAGCCCGCCGTTCTTCAGCTGGCCCCGCGTCACCGCCATCTCCCCGTTCAGCGTCAGCGTCTCGCTCTCGGGGTCGTAGCGCACCGCGGCGCGCAGCGACATGATCTCCATGCAGCAGCCCTTCAGCAGGATGATCTGGTCCTCGCAGGGCAGCTGGGGAGGGGGGCACAACGCTTAGCGTCAGCTAGCATGAGGAGGTTAGCACGCTTAGCGTCAGCTAGCATGAGGAGGTTAGCACAATGCTTAACGTCAGCTAGCATGAGGAGGTAAGCACGCTTAGCGTCAGCTAGCATGAGGAGGTTAGCACAATGCCTAGCATCAGCTAGCAAGAGGAGATTAGCACAACGCTTAGCGTCAGCTAGCATGAGGAGGTTAGCACAATGCTTAGCATCAGCTAGCATGAGGAGGTAAGCACAACGCTTAGCATCCGCTAGCATGAGTAGGTTAGCAAAACACTTAGCCTTTGAAAGCATAAGGGGGTTAGCACCGTGCTTAGCCTCAGCTAGCCTGAGGAGGTTATGAACATGCATGCAGCTGTATGATTAAAACATCATAATGCAAAAGTACAAACTCTGATATTTAATCCATCTCCCCCCCCTCAATTATTGTGTCATTGGAACCACGGAGAAACGGTCCAATCCACCCATGGTTCAGGCGGTAGCAAACGGCACCCAGGCTTACCTCACAGAACATGGGCAGTTTTTTGGCAAAGTCCACCACGCGGGTGATGGCCGGGGTGATGATCTTTGTAAACTGACTGAAGGCCTCTATGTCCACCTTGCTTCCCTCGGGGGCGCTGACCATGGGCACTGGGCCGATGTCTTCAGGCTGGATTGGGGGGGGGGGACACACAGACTACAGCATGAAAACACTCCCCAAATCAGAGGCCATAAGAAACATCATCAGGAAGAAGAGACACATACACACACCCACACACACTTCATACACAGCAAATAGAGATTAGTTAGCAAGGCTCAACCTGGGTAATCCACTGAAGTGTAGTGGTCACTAAATAAATGTGATCAAGAGTGTTGAGTGTAGGTGAACGGGTGAATGTTCTCAGGAATGATCAGCCTCTTACCTTATCTTCCTTCACCCCCACTCCACTCTGGTCAGAGGTATAGAATAAAGGCCATGTTATTTCATTTAGGAGCATTGCTTCCTGGCCTTCCTGTTGGATAATCAACAGGGATTGTGCCGTTTGTGGAGGAGGGGCTCACCAGGAACTTGCGCTTCTGCTTCCAGTGGTTCCCCTGGGCGTTGGTGGCCACGTGGGCCTCCATCACCATGCGGATCAGCTCCCACTCCTCCTGGGTGGGCTCCGGCCGCTCCCCTGCCGGCTTCAGGACCCCCTCCTTACGCCTTCGCTGGCGGTTCTCCTCGATCAGCTTCCTCTTGGCCAGACGCTTGCTGTCGTCCAGCACCACTGGAGAGGGGGAGAGGGAGAGGGAGGAGAGAGAGAAGGAGGAGGAGAGGGAGGGGGAGGGGGAGAAGGAGAGGGAGGGGGAGGAGGAGGAGGAGAGGGAGGAGGAGAGGGAGAAGGAGGAGAAAGAAAAGGAGGAGGGGGGGAGGAGGAGGAGTAGGATGAGGAGGGGAAGAGGTGGGGGTGGAGGGGGAGGGGGAGGAAGATGAAGAGGATGAGGAAGAGGAGGGGGAGGGGAAAGAGGAGGAGGGGGTGAAGGAGGTGAAGGAGGAGGAGGAGGAGAGGGAGAGGAGGAGGAGAGGGAGAAGGAGGAGAAAGAAAAGGAGGAGAGGGAGGGGGAGGAGGTGGAGGAGGAAGAAGAGGAGGAGGGGGAGGGGGGAGGGGAGGAGGAGAACACAGGGAGTGATATTTGATTAAGTGATAAATCTCAAGTTCAACCAGGATGTGTTGCAGGACGTTTTGCAGGTCGACCAGGAAAATAAAAACTTACGATCTGTTGCCATGCCGACCACGATGCACTTCTTGAAGCGACATTCCTGGCACACGTTGCGCGTGACCTTGTCGATGACACACTTGGCCTCAAACTTACAGGCGTACGAGGGGCTCAGGTTCTTCTGGATGGTCCGCCGGAAGAACCCCTGCAAAGGGTCACACGGGTGCAGAGAGGCGATCAAAGACCACTCTCCTGCAGTAAGGCTGGGTGCTCAGGACACTAAACACAGGGGCACTCCTTTAGCCTGGAAGGGAGCCTGTTACCTTGCAGCCCTCACAGGTGATGCAGCGGTAGTGGTAGCCGGTGGCTTTGTCCCCGCACACGACGCACAGCTCGTCTTTGTCGAGGTAACTCGGGACGTACCCTGGGGACACAAAGAAGAACAAGCATCAACTACGAGTGTAAATTAAATTATTTCAATTGAAACGGGTAAAACACAGACACATGTGTAAAGAACTCACTACTTGTGGAACAGGCTATTTATCTGCGTCATTGCAACTCAAATCTGCACAAAAGGCCTTGACAAAATATTTCTATCTGTGGTGATAGTTTACGGTTAGGGTTTTGTTACGGCGGCTGGGATCGATTATTAGTTCATGTTTCTCCACAATGGGGCCTCAATAAGTGACATGTGTGTCTTTAAAGGTCAATAAGGGTTCAACATTTTCTGGCAGATTAAATAGTTCAATATAAATCAATCAAGTCAGAAGCTAGCTTGCAAGCAAATCAATTATGGGAGCAAGGCATACTAAGCTAATTAATCCACGTTTTGTAGATTTTTGTCTGTCCTCTGGTTGAATAGAAATCCAACTCTTAAATTGCTTAGTTTCTTCACTTTTGAGTCCCTTTTGCAAAACGGGTTTGTATATTTTGTCTTAGTCAAAAAGTGAATAGCAAGTAGCTTTGCTTTATCTGAAGTATTAATCGTAAATAGTGGTGTGCGTTTAATTCTATTATTGCAACACTTTGTCAAATTTCTCAGTTTCTGCAACTGAAAATGAAAGTAGAAGATGAACAAAAAAGTAAATCTAATCCCAAACCAGGGGAAGTAGGGGGTTGACTCCAGCATGAAAGAAGTGGGAATCATCTTGAATAAATGCAGCTCTACTCCTGGTTTCTGGCGAGCCCACTGCTGTCGGGCCTATTGAGGCAGACCCCCAGCTCCTTACTGGCGAGCCCACTGGGGTGGAGATTAAATTGGGCAGACCCCCAGAAGACCGGGTCAGTGGAGGACCAGTGATCAATAAGGGTCTGCCTTCTGTTCTCTGTTCAGGTCCCCGGTTACAACACAATCAATAACCCCCCCACTCGCCTCAAGTGGGACCCCCCTCAGCATCAGACACAGCCCCCCTACCCCCTACCCCCCATCACCTACACCTCAACCAAATAACAGAACATTTCAATACAAACAGTTCAGTCACTGGAAGCCAGGATCTTGTAACCATCTCAGCAGAGTAATACAATTTTACCAAATGCCAAATAAATGTAAAACCAGACGCCATAAACGCAGAAAGGTGCATCTAGGCGGAGCAGCCCCAGTGCAGAGCTCTTTATCAGGAGGCTCCCAGGGCCGTACCTCTCTGCCGCTCTCCCTGCCTCCAGCGCAGGGCGGCAGGGCAGGGCTGCCAGGGCTGCCAGGCCTCTGCCCAAGTGACCTCTCTCTGGGACAGACTACGGCCCGCCGCCCCCTGGTAGTCACGGCAGTCCCTGAGAGACGTCTCCGAGCCGCGGAGTTCGCCGGTGAAGCCGGGCGTGTAGGAGGAGCTGAGCGGCGCTGCCCAGGCCGGCTCCGTGCACGGAGGACGGAGCAGGCCCGGGGGCTCCCAGGGGCCCTGGGCGGGGTACATGCAGTACTCCCCGCCCCCGGGGACCAGGTACCCCCCCGTGCTGGCGTGCAGCCCCCCGTACAGCTCTGCCAGGCAGGAGTTCATCACAGACATCCTCGAGGCGGAGTCAAAGAGTCAAAAATTAAAGTCCATCCGGTGGGGGAAAAAGTACCCAAAGATTCTGGAACCTGACTAGAAGATTACATTAACGTAGTAGGTGTGTTAAGGTTACACACTTATGGTTGCCCAAACATACGACAACAAATGAGTGTGCTCCTACGAAGGGTGTCCTCTCTGAGGAACCTTTTATCCACTGAATCCCGTCTGAATTAGGAAGCAGATTTATGACCGCACCAGCCTCTAATCTGATCTCCACCAATCAGGGAGGGCCCCACAGGGGGAGGAGTCTGCGATTAGTGAGAGACGCAGCACTGCTGATGCTGTCCAGGAACCACAAACTCAGGAATACAGGAACTGGGTTCTCGGTGTCCTGTTGGTCACATGATAGTTCCACTATATTTAACAGTGCTGCTGTTTACCTTTCTCATCGATTATCGAATATCTAAAATCTTTTGAGTTCAGTGATTATTTAGACAAAAGCGTTAATTACATACGATTTTCTGAAAGACTGGAAAGACGGATTCATTCAAATTGATTTGACAGTTACACAATATCTTTTTGAAATACGCGTTTCTGAATATTTCAGTTTGATATTGAATACACAAAAGATTTTATATAGGATGTCATGATGACACTTCAGTTTGTTAAGTTAGATTCTTACCTAACCTGCGTGAGGCCCTTAACACATAGAAATCACTCCTGAACCCAGCAAATGACGGAACCCCATCAGACACGTCCCATAGGACAACCCCGTCATCCTTCATCATAGTCTCAGACCTCCACTGAACTCCTGGGTTGGACTCTGGCTCCACTCCAGAGGAGAGAGGCTCACATGAGGGGCCGACCAGCTAGCCGAGCCCCAGGGGGACCCTCCACTCATAGTGACACTGGATGTGTATCACTCTATACAACTCAGGATACATTGTGGACGGGTTCAAATGTATAATGTCACAAACACCTGCTATATATGTATAACATATGTTCCAAAATGCTTTATTCCCATTAAGGATTAAGATGTCCAATTCAATCATAGCCATCAATCAATGGATGAAAAATTAATGAAATGGCCAAAAACAATAGATGATTCATTTCCAGCAGATCAGTGTAACTTTGAGATCAATAAGCTTTAGCTGTTGAGGGATGGGCAGTTGGAGGTCAATCGACTTGCCTAGAGGGGTTGATACTTTAATGAAGCAGTGATGTTGTCTTATCTTTGAATTTGTTAATGGATTTAGTATGAAGCATTTATATTATCTGTCAACGCTTTAATCTGTTTTATGCTCAGGAACCGTATGCCACTGTACTAACAGGGGTGCAGGAACTTGGAATGCCTCAAACATTTACTCGTTTGGTAAATGTACCGGATTCTACTATAATAAAAACTACTGAAATAGATTCATTTCCCACTCTAAATCCATTTATCTGGGAAAGAAAACGTTTTTGAAATCCAGCGGTGCCAAAAAGACAAGGTTTCAAAACAAACAAACCCAGGGTCACAAAGTCAAGTCTCTTTCCTTTCCTAATGGCAGCTTTATACACAGCTTGAGCCTTGACAACAAATCACAAAGCCATGTTTACAAATCCAAGTGTGTAACTTCAATAAGAGTCGCCCAGATCAACAGTGACCATACTCCTTGAGGAAGCTGTGGATGTGCAGCTTCTGACTTTGAAAGATGCTGAATACCTTTTCCATTCATTCAATACTTAAGCTCCTCTGAAGGAGCTCTGATGAGAAAGACGCTCAGTGACATGATGTGTTAAGAAGTGTTCAACTGCAAGCTATTAGTTAAAAATGCATAAAATAAAGACAAAAGAAAAACACACAGACACATTGCACACACACAACACAGTTCACGACACACACACACGCATTTTTTTGTTTTGTTGAATCAGCCAATTTACAAAGTCCCTTCAAGCACGATAACAAAATGGCTGAATGAATATTCTACAAGCGTTGACACTCTAAATAATAATTCCAGCCTACTCTACTCTGGAGAGGGCACGGCATGAAATTAAATGTGCACGATGTTCTGCTGCACTTCCTGCTCTTCCGTACATAAATGGACCTCTGCCACTTCCCTCACAGCAGTCTGTTGAACCAATACCCCCCCTCACGCATTGACTGTTTGGTGCTGGGCTTTAGGAACCGTTTGTGGATACACGGACCACAGAGGCCCTGAACACTGGACTGGAGCCGGTGGGCCCCAAGGGCCCGGGGGTACCGTAGGAGGACATGTCCCCAGAACACCTCCTCCCCAGCTCAGAGTACAACAGCACCCTCCATAGGATTGAGACGGGCAGTAGTGTCGACTGTCCCCTGACCGAGGTGCTCCGATGCAGGGTCAGACCTTTGTTGTGCTACAAGCAGGACCTCTGACTGAAGCGCCTTCATGGCCTGCTGCTCTTCTTCTAACACTACCGACGGTGTGGGAGAGAAGGCGCAGTGTGAAGGCCGTCATGTTTTTAATAAACATCCGCTTAACTCATCATACTTACCCCTTGACCCCTTGACTAGACCCCCTAATCCTGTTGGTCCTTAGCTTGCGGGGCGGCCATGGCCATCCCCAGAGGGGGTCGATGGCCGGGGCGGCCATGGCCATCCCCAGAGGGGGTCGATGGCCAGGCCAGGCCGGCCCCGTCCGGGGCAGGAAGGGGACTGGCCAGGGGGAGATGGCTCAGGCGGAGCCACAGGGCCCTCCATGAAGTGATGGCTGCCCTGAGGCTGTGGTGTCTGGGGGGCGGGGGGCCTGGTTTAAGGACCTGGGACTGGTTTTGGTTTGGGGACCTGGGAGGGACTGGTTTTGGTTTGGGGACCTGGGACAGGTTTTGGTTTGGGCGCCTGGGACTGGTTTTGGTTTGGGCGCCTCGGACTGGTTTTGGTTTGGGGACCTTTGTTTTCTGGTCCTTGTTCTCATGATGTTCTGTTTCTACCAATACTGGATTATCGTCTTGTCCAATAACACCGAAGCCGTGTTCAATTCATAAACATAAAGAAGGCTCTATGGCATTATGTTGAGGTTCTAATGTGCGCAGGACAAGTCATAATGCATCAAATACATCGATCTCTATTAAACTTCTCCCGAGCTAAATGAGTAGACAGCAGAACCACCAGCTCTGAAACATCAGCTGAAGAAGAAGGCGAGGGGAGAATAATGTGTGTGTGATGCATAAAAACGGATCCCGTCAGATTTCCACAAGGGGCGAGCCCTGTAATCATGTGACCTTCCACCCCCCCCCCCCCCCCCCCCCACACACATGAGACCCAGACCCCAAGCAAGGGGAGACATTACCGTTCTGAATGGCCTCATCGGTCCAGCAGGGGGAACTTTTGTCTCCTGGCTCTGAAATATAGAAGCACTTATAAATAATGCAGAACAACAACAGAGCAGATCAGGAGAAAGACGCAGACTGCTTTTCTCTGTTGGTACTCCGTTTTAACTCAAATTGAACCAAAGCTAAATTACTATTCAGAACATCATCAGTATTGTTCTGTGTGTGTTCCTGGTGTGGGCCTACTGTTGAGCTAAGGTGAGGTAAGGTAAGGGCATGATGGGTGGTGGAGAAGGGAGCCATCAAAGGGGATATTAAAGGCCAAAACACAATATCTACGGCTGAAATACATACTGTTCAGCACTGCTAGTGCTGTCATCAAATCTAATCCAATTCATTTTATAGAAATTTGATCATTCAGAAAAAAACGGATAAAGATTTCAAGCATCTTTGACTTTATAGTTTTCTTTCTTGAATCATAATTTCCTTCTTTTGAATTGAGGTGAATCGTAATTTCAGTACACAACTGGAAACCATAATGTAATACAAATGAATACAATTGTTTGTATGCATGATGATTCTTATTCTCTTATTCTCTTAGTAGTGTGTGTGTGTGTGTGTGTGTGTGTGTGTGTGTGTGTGTGTGTGTGTGTGTGTGTGTGTGTGTGTGTGTGTGTGTGTGTGTGTGTGTGTGTGTGTGTGTGGTACTACCAAAGGTAACCCTGATGGGGGGCCGACGGAGAAAGATGTGGGAGACCCCTGTTCTAAATGGTCACTGTCATGTGTGTGTGTTCCCTCCGAATGTAGACAATTAGTCAATTTTACTCTGCTTGTGTTTCACGTGGCCTGCTGCTGTTGTGATCACCTGACATGCTGCTGGGCTTCAAGGCAAAACCTTCATCCTCAGAGCGGCCACAGACATCTGGATCGCTGCCTGAGGACAGACGGACACAGACGGACGGATCAATGAGAGTTAACACCATCATTGTGGTTCCATGGGTAGTTACATCTGTCATGCGTACATTTAAATATCCAAACAGGTAGGCTACCATTAATTGTGATGTAATTTTTTTTTTCCACATACAAAGGCTGTTTACACTTTCGGCGATATGCGATCCCCACTTTATTGTTATTGTTTTTATCCCAGCGAAGACTGTCACGTTGAATATCTTTTAGGTTTTGAAGGTTTCCGGATCATGTTGTCCTCATTTGCCCCCATCTCCTTTTCCCTTTTGGGGCTGTGCCATCTAGTGGTCGCACGTTGTTCTTCACTCCACATACGGGGCTTTAGCAGTCCAAATCGACATCTCCAAGACGACTGAGGCTGGGGATATATTTAAAAGCCTGCATCCGTTTTTTTTTTTCCCCCCATAAATTCTCTTGTTAAACTCAGTCATGATAATTGCGTCCAAATATTCAAGCTTGTAGCTTAACATCCGTCTGCTTCTCGTCTCTCTCCGAGGTGTTCAGTTACAGAGCGCATTCTGAACCAATGATTCACTATTGGAGGGGGATCTACAGAAGGTAGCAAGATGTAAAGTTGTCTTTACCCAGCAACAAGTTGCACATGCGTGTGCATGTGTGTGCATGCGTGTGCATGTTTGTGTGCGTGTGCATGCACGTGCATGTGTGTGCACATGCACGTGCATGTGCATGTTTGTGTGCGTGTGCATGCACGTGCATGTGTGTGCACATGCACGTGTGCGTATGTGTCCGTGTGTTTGTGTGTGTGTGAAAGCATTCCTACAGCCCTGCATCAACACAACAGCTCGGTTCACGCTGTGAATAGTGATCCAGTGGGAAAGAATGCTGGAGCACAGCTGGACTCAGCACATTTACTGTCCAGAGAAACGGAGGATAAGTCAACATATCAAGTCCTCAGCAGTATGTCGTACAAGAGGACAGCATGTTCCTGCTTTATAGGAGGGCTGCAAAACGTGCTGTTGGGCAGAGAAATATGACAGAGAGGAGAAGAAAGAACAACATGTGTGTGTCTCTGTGAGTTTGTGCGTGAGTGTATGTACGTGTGTATGTGCGTGCGATTGTGGACGCGCGTGTAAGTGTGTGTTTGCGTGAGTATGGGCGTGGGAGTGTATATGCGTGGGAGTGTGCGTGCGTGTGAGTGAGGTTTGTCCTGAGTACGAGTGTATGTGCGTGCGCGTAGACGTGCGCGTGAGTGTGTTTTTCTCAGAGTGTGAGTATGTATATGCGTACGAGCGTGTGTATGGGCGTGTGAGTGGGTATGTGCGTGTGCCTGCAAGTGTGTAGATGATTGTGAGTGTGTATGTGCATGTGCGTGAGAGTGTGTATGTGGTGAGCTGCACATTATCCTCGTGTACACAAACCCAGCCCCCGACTCCTCCCCAGCTCTCTGCCGCTCCTCAGCCCGTGTTGTGTGTCAACCCCGTGTAGTGGGGCTGGCCCGAGGCCTGCGTCGCCCCCCACGGCGCAGAGCATAAGTAATGAGCAATACCTGACGGCAAACACAAACACACTGCCTCTGATCACCACCCAGGTGTGTGTGGGGCGGGGGGAGGGCACAACCTCAAAGCCATCGCAAAACCTTCTATGGCAGCTCGCCCCTGGAGAGCACTCTGTGTTCCCGATAAGCAGCTGGGGCGACCCTGGCCCTGGCCTCGTACAAACGGCCTTCAACACGCAGACAGGCCCTGGTTCCATCTGGGAGGAGACAGACAGACCTGCGCCCGCGTTAGCTGTGCTGGATGAACCCCTTCCCAGGGCAGCCCAACCAGTGGGGTCCTCTGGTCCAAACCAACAGTAAGCTAAGTGAGCGGCTCGTCTCAAACGCTGGAACGTCACCGCTGATGAGACACGTTCACTCAGAAGGGGCAGAGCACCGCACCGCCTCAAGCAGAGCGGCAAGGCACGCAGTCCTACTGCTAGCACTGTGTGCGGGCGTGCGTGCGTGCGTGCGCTACTGGCAGAGGGACAATCATGTCCGATTAGTCTTCATAATCACATGCACATAACACCATTTACAAATGTGTCACGATGGGAGCTCTGACACCCAGAGGCAACGCATTCAGAAGCAGATAAGATAAGATAAGAAACATCAACATCAAGCAAGACTGAGGCAGAAGGCGCAAAACCAGCAGGCTAAAACAGGCAGCCCACTTAGAGAAAGCATCACAGTGCATACCTGCTGACCGAAATACGAGTCTACAAACCACGCTTGACCAGGAGGGGAGGGTTTACACACATATTCAGCAGTGCGGACACATTATAAATAACCACCTATCACCTATTGTCACATTTTAAATAAATTGCAAAACAAGCCACACACATATTACTTAAATAGCAGCAAGACAACTACAATATTGTGAACGTGTACGCTCTCTCTCACACACACACACACACACACACACACACACACACACACACACACACACACACACACACACACACACACACACACACACACACACACACACACACACACACACACACACACACACACACACACACACACTACTGTGTGTGTACTTTGTCACATTATGCTCTCTTTCTTTGATCTTTCTTCTGTTTGGGTCTCATTTGAACGATGATCATATGTGCTTCATCATTATTATATGTGATGTAGATATATATTTGGGCAGGATATTTGAGGATATATTACATGGATGTCAAAGGCCTTTGCCCTTGCACAGTCATGCCATGTTGTTGAGCCTGTGTGAAACCGGGTCCTTGGCCAGCGTCTAGCGGCCGCCTCTAGGAGGAGAACCACCTCGTCTCAGCCACGACTAGACATTATGGCTGCCCACCCGGAACGCCTGGACATCTAGTCTGAGAGGGACGTGTAGAGCGGCCTGGAGCGGAGAGGGGCGTGTAGAGCGGCCTGGAGCTGAGAGGGACGTGTAGAGCAGCTTAGCCTGCTGTGGTGTGCACTAAATAATCACACAATCATCTAAATTGCAGATTATGTAGTTTGTCCCTGTGTGTAGCGGGGGTCACCTGCCCAGGAGACTCCTCTATAGAGCCGATGGTCGGTCAGTATTTCTACACAAAAGGCTGCTAGTGCTAACCCTAAACCCCAGCCCAACAAAAGCCTAATCCACCTGGATACATCGGGCTCAATCCTTTCCCCAGGGACATAACACCAGCATGTTCATAAATGACTGGAGAGCACGCCCGTGTGCGCCCCAGAGACATGGGTGTACCGCACTCACACTGGAGAATTAAGAGATTAACACTGACTTGCTTAATTGGGGGTAAGTATCGCAGACATTTCTTTGGGCAACTTAGTGCAAGCAAACGGGTAGTCGCTGAGCTTTGCACTGTGTATTCGGTGATCTTTTTGGGAGACGTCTTGCAGTAGTCACCGTGTTTCCTTAGCACTCCTCCAAGCGGGCTGGCTGAGGTGAGACTGAAGAGTAAAACGATGCCCCCTTACTTCAATAACCGCATCCTGCTTGACAAAGCTCGACACAGAAACCCACGTGCATGCATCCAGGTCAACGTGTATCCATACTTTTTTTTTTGTCTTCATTTACTCTACCCTCTACTCTGATGCATTGTAGCTTTTGAGAATTATTATTTTTATCCTTTACAGATTCAAATTGCCAAGTCAGTGTGAGGTGAAGTTAATCGTTTTCCAGTGTTTTCATGACCTGCTCAACATTAACTTCGGCGTTGCAGATGCACACAATAAAAAAGGTTTACCAAACTGCAGCGGAGAAAAAAAACACTACTTCACAAGCACACCAATAGTTTGTTCACCCATTGTGTGACAGAAAGGTGTGCCTCTGCATAATTGAGCTTTAACCATGGATTTAAGTTAAGGTAAGGTGTAAATAAATGTTCTCACCAGAGTTTCATGGTTTGCGGTGGTAGCCCAATCATGACTCATGACTTAATGATTCAATATAATATGAATATTTGGACGCAATTATCATGACTGAGTTTAACAAGAGAATTTATGGATGATAAAAAAAACGGATGCAGTGACTGCACTGATTAAGAGCTAGTTCTGGAAGCCACAGACACATCATATATGTAATGTTACCCAGCATTGGCCAACGATGTAAATAACGCGTGGGTCTGCATCCACTACCACTCAGTCGTGGAGCTAAGGGCCAACGTGTCTCATAGAGATTTGCTATGCAAAGCTAACCCAAGGAGCAGATCCTGGCTGGTTGTTTAGCGCGGACAGTGCCCGGTTCACAAAAAACACGCAGGTACGCACACGCACACACACATGGACGCACACGCACTCACATGCACCCAGGTCCGCAAGCACGCACACCCGCACACAGGTACGGAAGAACACACACGGACGGCGCAAGGACGCACACCCACACAGAAGGCTCTGGATTAGAAGGCATTGCTCAAAGGTTTTGGAGATGTATTTGTATCCTCTAGGGGTCTCCCTGCCTGCTCTCCATGTGCTGCGGCCTTGAGCGGCGCAACTGAAACACGGCCTGCAGTCTGCAAGGGAGCTGCCTTTGAAAACACCCAAAAGGTTTGTGAGATTACAGAAACTATAAGGCATTTTAACTGAATGCTTCGGCACAACTTGAAAGATGGCAGGGCATCAAACAGATGGCGAGACATAAAAACGAAACTGGCTGAATGAAACGTATTCAATTCCATTGATTTCGTTGATCTAATAACAAAAAAGGCAAACACTTGAGGGAAATGAAGGTCCACATCTTCAGGGATAATATGATGGGAAACAAAATATGCATATTATATCATCTATAGAAAGGATCTTACTTTCATACTAATGAACGTTACAATATTTAATGGAGCATCATTTATGTAATGTGACAGTTTGGCCTTTCCCATTAAAGCCCCCTAATATTGAATTCAGGCCCTCAGCCATCTATATCGTTTGAAGTGTTGCAGCTAACTTTAACAGCTATTGCTTGAGTATAATTTCAGCTAGTCAGCTAGTGGTGAGAACATCTGTTCTTTGTTCATTGTGCCTTTGCATGTGTCAAAGTGGAGTCGAGTCCTATCCCTGCTCTCTTCTGCCCCATCAGAGCATCTCTTCCCTCATTGGTCCATCATGTCTGTCTATCCCAGGTGTGTGTTTCACACATCCCATCTTACCTACAGCAGCCTGTGTCCTCATGATCCCATTCTGTCATCACAACAGTTTTGGGGTGATAGAAGGGAAACAGATTTTGCATTGCACATCAGAAAACAGGCGTAGACAGGCACGCACAAGCACAGACATAGCACAGAGCATATGGCCCACAGACTGATCTCATGACAACGTAGGCCGCATTCCTTTTCAAGGACACAAACCTCATTGTGTGAAACATCCGAGACTAATTGACCATAATTGGAATTAGGGGTGTAACGGTACACAACAGTCACGGTTCGATACGTACCTCGGTTTTGAAGTCACGGTACGGTACGGTACAGGACGGTTCGGTTCATAGTTATGGTGAAAAAACTGATTGCTTCACAGAACGAACATAAGTTTAATTAGTAACGAATTAAACACAACAGTTTTAGCTGTCAGTATGAAACATACAAATAAAGTGTGTAACAAATATAAAAAAAATACTGCTGCAATTCTCCAATAACTAACATAAAATTAATGAAAAGTGTTCAAGGCCAGTGTTAAAGGCACCCAGTGCAACTTTCGAGGCTTAAAAATAAACATTCAATTTCTAGTCTTTTTTACACGTAGTAAGTTTCAATAACTCCATACCATTACATACCGACATTCAAGCAGCAAAGATGAGACGTCGTTGTGTGGTGAGAACTGATAGAAAATCGATAACAACAACAATGCCGCCATTTTCTTTATTTTTTGTAACCTACAATAAATAAAGCAGGCTTCCAGTCAATGGAAAAATGGCTTCTCCCCACCGGCGATTGTTGTTGTTTACGTTTTTCTATCAGTTCTCACCACACAGCGACGTCTCATCTTTGCTCCTTGAATGTCGATATGTAATGGTATGGAGTTATTGAAACTTACTACGTGTAAAAAAGACTAGAAATTGAATGTTTATTTTTCATTGAATGTTTACATAAAGTTGCACTGGGTGCCTTTAATGCTCAGTCTAGGCTCTTTAAGCTGGTATGTAAACAAAGAGTATGTAAACTTTAAGGGTTCAAAGAAAATATTCCTGCAGCTCTCTAAAGCTCTGAAGTTCTCATAAATATAAATATCAATCATTAAATAAAAGTGCAACTGCAGCCTTAACTTAAATTACAGTTTATGTATTTATAATCTATTGGTGTTTTCATTGCCTCTCGTAGGTCAGAGGCAATGAAAACACCAATAGACCTGGTGATGGCATTTGCCCGTTCTGAATTCCCAGACAGGTGTAGGGGTTGATTAAATAGTGTAGGGAGCTGGGTTTGAACGGTTTGAACAACTTTTTTTCATTTCGCAGCGGTGACAGTAACACCTGGATGGTGCTGTCACGTTAAAATTGTACCGGGGGCGAAAATTTTGTGCATGTTCGATGTGATTCCATTTGCATAGACGATCGCTGTTGAACAATGTCTGCACACAGCTTTCGACTTGTCCACTCGTCTTTCCCCATAGTGATAATTAACCTGGAATCCAAAGTTCTCCCACACTTGGGATTTAAATGACAGGGGGGCATCTTCAAGCTCCGGTTTTCTGTTGTCGCTCGCCATGCAGTTCGCTCTCAGTTCCCTAGTAGACATCAATCCACACACAGTCGCGATCGCGCACTGCTACTGCTACTGCTACTACGCGGCGTTCGCGCACGTGCGAGCCGAGCCTAATAAGACTAAACGGTCCGGGGGGAACTCCGACTTCAAGTTTTAAGTTCCGCAACGCAAAACAAGCCTTTACATTCGCCATATTAACGCTATGTACGCCACATTTACGGACCGCGGTACACCTCTGTAACCGCACCGCAGTGCCTGTACCGTGACGGTTCGGTTCAAATACGTGTACCGTTACACCCCTAATTGGAATAACAACGTTTCAAGAGTTCTCGAAAAATTACTAATAATTCCCTGGCTAACTTCCTCTTTCAAACAACCATAAGAGATGACAAAAGGTTTGGAGAACATTTAAAAAAAAGTTTCAGAACAAGGCAAGAAAAGGTCTTACTTTTGGCCAAGAGAGGCTGGACTTCACCCTCCACCAGAGAGGAGAGGAGAGGCTGAACCTCACCCTCCACCAGAGAGGAGAGGAGAGGCTGAACCTCACCCTCCACCAGAGAGGAGAGGAGAGGCTGAACCTCACCCTCCACCAGAGAGGAGAGGAGAGGCTGAACCTCACCCTCCACCAGAGAGGAGAGGAGGCTGAACCTCACCCTCCACCAGAGAGGAGAGGAGAGGCTGAACCTCACCCTCCACCAGAGAGGAGAGGAGAGGCTGAACCTCACCCTCCACCAGAGAGGAGAGGCTGAACCTCACCCTCCACCAGAGAGGAGAGGCTGAACCTCACCCTCCACCAGACAGGAGGCCGTGAGCGGTGCTGCTCTGCTAGGCCAAGACCAGTTACTTTGACAAGGAACCAGTCTACAAAGTCTTCCCTGCCCCCCCCCCCCCCCAGTCAGAGGAAGCAGCACCACATGCTACTCAGTCTCCTGATTGGTTATTCAATCAAACAACCAATCTTTTTTCACCTATTATTTACTTTCCGGATAGGGTTATTTTGATGTAACTACTGAATTAGCTAGCCTCGAAAGGAGGGATTCTTACCGGTTTTCTCTATGTTTATATATTTTCCCACTGGGACAAATAGACTTTGCTTCTTTGAGAGAGAGGATGTCATCAAAGGGGGCCAATGAGACCCATCAGAACCTTCTGGAGCTTGTGTTGTTGTTGTGTGAATCCTACTTCAGTAGAGACCTGCTCATTACTGCCCCCAAAGTGTCAGCCATCGTTTGAATCATTAACGCCTGACCTTTTTATTTGAGATTGGTTTGTACCCTCTTCCCAGGTTCTCCCCATTCGCCAGATGGACCACTGGGAACTGGGAACGGTTGGGAATCTGTCGGAACATTCCATATCCATCACGGATCCTGGCAAAGGGCTGTTATGTCTGTCATCCATAACTTGGCTCTTAAAGGGAGCATTGGTCCTGCTCCTAATCTGGATTTAAAGGAGCAAAGCTTCGAACAGTGCTTTGCAAGATAAGATGCAAATACAAATACAAATAGCCCTATATTGGTCAAACGCATGCCACTGCACGACCTGGCTGCTATTGGCCGTTCTGAGTTTCCTGAGCCCATGACTTGTAGTGAAGCCTGGACATCCATACAGCCCTGTTTCTGAACACTTCACAGCAACAAGATAGTGGACAGGTTTTCTTTCCATTAAAGGTAGGATACTTTCCATCTTAGACATGCAAGTGTCTGCCAAATTCAGATTTTTTTCAGACTTGGATCTTCGATCTAGTGTCATATACGGCAGTGTAATGCTCTTGCGCCTATTCTGGGTAATGTACGGTAACAAAGTGGAGATGTAGGGGGCTACGATCAGCGATTTAATCACAGATACGGACTGACATGACCAGATCGCACCAAAGGTGAGTTCTTTTTGAATAAATCAGTCACATTGCATGTGACTGTCAGAGGGGGAATGCAGGCCACACATGCCAGTCTCAGAGCAGCCTTTAGTGGTGGTGGTGGTGGTGAATGTCCCTTTAAGACCGGGTTAGTAGCCTTTAGTGGTCGTGGTGGTGACCGTCCCTTTTAGACAGGTTACAGCAGCCTTCAGTGTTCATGATAGTTTTTACCGGATGCACGAAACACGGAAGGGAGGGACGAGCTGGCTCTGTCTGTTTGGGATCTCGCTTCAAATACCAACAGAAGTGACGTCTACCAACATCGTTGATACAACCTTTAAGTGGTAGTGGTGGTGATCGTCCCTTTAAGACAGGGTTAGCAGCCTTCAGTGGTGGTGGTGGTGGTGGTGGTTGGGACCGTCCCTTTAAGACAGGATTAGCAGCCTTTCCTTTCCTTGATCAACATCATTACGTAACAGAATTGGGGAAAAGGCCTATTCTGAGGATAAAAGATCAAAGCTGTATCAAAACAGTCCTTGAATCCATCCCATGTCAACAGGCCCTTATTAACAGATACTTTAGACAAGGTGTGCCTGAACTAAATACTTTGAACTGTTTATAGATATTTGCCAGCTGGTCTCTCCAGTTTCTCTCTCTGTGTGTGTGTGTGTCTGTGTGTCTGTGTGTCTGTGTGTGTGTGTGTGTGTGTGTGTGTGTGTGTGTGTGTGTGTGTGTGTGTGTGTGTGTGTGTGTGTGTGTGGGGGGGTCTTTGAGTGGTGGAGCTGTCTGGATGGTCCCCGGCTCTTTACAGCAGAAAGCTGAGAGCCTGGAAGCATCTGAGTGAACCTGATGCGGACGCGGGCCGCTGTGCCGCGATGCAGAGGAACGCAGAGAGCTCCTCAAACACACGGGCGCTGATGAGCCCCACTTAGTGCCGCTTCACAGCAGCAGCCCTAGCTGCGCAGCTATTTGGGGATGTTGTGGTGACTCTGCCTTTACAGCCGACGCCAGCATGACGTCTGTCATTTCCAACCTGGACGGCTCCTCGTGTAACTACAGGCCGCTACAGGATACAGGGGGGGGGGCTATTCAGAGCCATGGTCCGTGGGCCGTCTCTGAGGGGCAGGGCCCCGTCTAGGACAACCCTGAAGCCTCCCCAGTCCCACCGCTGTGTGGCTGCTATGTATGTATGTATGTATGTATGTATGTATGTATGTATGTATGTATGTATGTATGTATGTATATATATATATATATATATATATATATATTCCCCTGAATCCAAGGCAACAATGAAGCAGTAGCTTCATTGTTGCCTTCAGTTCTGCTCTGGGGTCTGTGGGTCTGCTGCTGGGAGACCAGAGCCACACACAGAAGAGTCCAAGATGAGACGCTGACTGGATGATCCTGCAGGATTTATGCAAGATTGGCAGCAAACAACAAAAACAGGAGGAACCGGGTGACCTGTTGGGATGTAGCAGCTGCTTATTTAGTTTGAATGTGTTAGCACTTTGTGTGCGCACGTGCGTGCCTACATGTGCCCAACCTTTGGAGCACTACTAAAGTACAACTAATAGAAGTAGATCTTTATATGTTGACCTTCACTCCTTGTTTTGACAAATGTTAACCTGGTTTTTTCGATCGTCTGCCCACCAGCAGCTGGTTGCACCAGCAGAACGTAAGGCTACGTTGAACGTAAATCACCCAAACGTTCGACTTTACACTCTACTAAAAAAATAGCAGTTGCACCAAGCAGATAGTTTCAACGTAACACTAAGTTATAACTTATCTTTTACACCTCCCCTCTAGCTGGTGTAAGTTCCATACTAACGATAAAGAACCGTTAAAAGAAAAAAACGTAAAAAGATTTCAACACTAAGGCAGGGTAAAGATGGCTATTCGTTTTGAGCAATGGGAAGAGGAGTTTCAACGCTGTTTGCACCAGGAACGGATTGTCCGTGACCGTATCGATCCATTTCTTTATTATGATGATGTTGAATTATATGCGCGATTTAATAGCTTAACCTCACGCCTATACCGTCCAAGCAAATTTTAGAGAATAAATGACTGAAACTGTTTTGTTTGCCCTCTCATTTGGGTGCCAAGTTCGCGTCTTCACTCGGATAAGGTGGAAACTTGCCGGTATTTCCTGTTTACATTGTTAGCTGTCAATGATTGGCTTGAAATTATTGGTGTTAAAAGCGAGTCAAGCGACACTGGTACAATTTATGCACTACTAGTAACGTTACAACTTAAGTTATGGTGGTGAGACCAAAATTTAGAACACCTTTAGTTTGACACTAGCTACGTCGAGCGTAGGGATAAGGCAGACGTTATACCCGAACTTATGATCGGCTTTACGTTCTGCGGGTGCAAACGACAGGCCTCGACTGCACTCCAAGCTAACCCCAGACCAGGGGCTTCATCAGGACTCTTCATTTGGAGCCATTAACATATTTGCGTGTGTGTGTGTGTGTGTGTGTGTGTGTGTGTGTGTGTGTGTGTGTGTGTGTGTGTGTGTGTGTGTGTGTGTGTGTGTGTGTGTGTGTGTGTGTGTGTGTGTGTGTGTGTGTGTGTGTGTGTGCGTGCGTGCGTGTTAAGGCTGGCTGGGCTCTCCAGCAGAAAATCTAAACAATTAGCAAAGTTCTGCTCCCTATCAGCAGTGATAGGCAGCCTGGCAGTGTGGCGCAGGAGATGTTTTTTGTACCCTTGAACAATGACTTATCTTATCTCTGAAATATTTGAATATTGTCTCTTGTAATGTGATTGGTGGATTCAAATAAAGAATTAAATGCGTGTGTGTGTGTGTGTGCGCGCGCCTTACCAGAGGAAGTGGTGAAGTCTGACAGGGTTGTGGAGCCGCAGAGCTCGCAGGGAGAGGCACCTAGGAAACACACAGAGCCCAGAGTGAACACAGCGAGCCATAGACCTCCACTGGGGCTCAGTGATAGACCTCCACTGGGGCTTAGTGATAGACCTCCACTGGGGCTTAGTGATAGACCTCCACTGGGGCTCAGTGATAGACCTCCACTGGGGCTTAGTGATGGTCCTCCACTGGGGCTTAGTGATAGACCCTAGAATTGGGGCTTCTGGATCTCCTTGTAAAATGGTTTGAGGGGAAAGCTAAACGGCCGCCCAACAACAACAACAACGAGAGGGAGGGGCAAGCAGGAAGTGCACCACATGCTACAGCAGCCTTAAGGTGGGCTGACATTAAAAGGGGCCCACACACCGCCAAGACTCAAACCAACGCACAACTGCCTTCACCCGACCACGCCGTCGACTCTCGTCCGACCCATTCGGCAGAGAAGCTGCATTGAAACACACCGCAAAGACTATTGCCAACTACACAGTAGTGTATAAGTTCTGCGCTTGCGTGAGATGCAATAAGTCTCCTTAAAATCGGGTGGTGCTAGTCTCGTGCCAGTAATCCAAAACAGGAAAAAAAGGAAATGACGGAACGGAGTGCAGACCACAGATT
This sequence comes from Gadus chalcogrammus, assembly GCF_026213295.1. Classification (NCBI taxonomy): domain Eukaryota; kingdom Metazoa; phylum Chordata; class Actinopteri; order Gadiformes; family Gadidae; genus Gadus; species Gadus chalcogrammus. Next base: position 16,834,863 of record NC_079433.1, on the reverse strand, counting down.
ATCTTCCAACAGTGCAATAAACTGTTCCTCAATTTTTTAAGCCCATGCAGCCATGGCTTCGAGACATATGTAGAAATATCCCAAAAATGTAGTTTTTAACTCTGCCATCACTGTTTCAGTGGTTTGTTTACCATCGTCACTTCCGGCCCTCCCACACACCGCGATGATTCGCCACTACACAATCAGAATATCCAATGGCTCCAATCCTCAAACCGTCAACGCTTTCAGACTCTGTAAATTGAATTGGACTAGACACCGTCCGCATGGTTCCAATAGCTTCCATCACAGCTAAACACACCAAGCAGATTTGTTCCCGAACTCGTCCGAGTCTCCCTAAATGTTACAGATGGCCAACGGTTGGGCCCGTGTGTTCCAGGCTTAATGTGGGCCGACCCAGAAGCAGCCCCTGTTCAGCCATATTCAGGAAACGGTTTCCAGGAGGGTTCTGGAATTAATTACCAACCACCTTCTGACCGACATCCAAGAGCTAGTGCTGCCAAACGTAGAGAAATAAATAAAGCCGCAGATCGACTGAAGTCACGTCAAGGTCAAACAAATGAGTGCAGAGCCCAGGCTTAAAGAAGTGAGCACACACACCAGCCCCCCAAACGGCTCACTGGCCCAGTACCAGGAGAGCGCTAGGCTTGTGAATGACCCAGTGGCAGGCCGGGCCCTCTGTCTCACTACTGGGAACAATGGGCGCTCTAATGGCCTGTTGTCCTGTCCCCGGGCTTAAGTCTCTTTGAATCCATCCTTTGCACAATAAGCTGAGACCATCACCCTTCAATGACCATTTCTGTCAAAATCAAAATTTCGGTTGAAGAATGCAAAAAGGCCATTCCCTTTATAAATATACATACATACAATGCATACAATACAAAGAGACAGACAGACAGACACAGAGACACACGCACACGCACACACACACACACACACACACAGTGGAGACTGTGTGTGTGTCTCCGAAGGGAGAAAGTTAGGTTAAGATGCATACAAATATATATAACAGCTATTATTTAGTTTCCATGGTAACAGATTACTCACAGCTAAACTAGTAGGTTATTCTTGGCCCTCTTTAAAGTCTTTGGGTGGGCCAGCACCTAATATTGACCAATAACACCACATGAGCGGTGTTGTGGTGTTAAGGGTTTAACACCACCCCAATGGTGGTGCTCATGTGGTGTTATGGGTTTAACTCCACCCTCACGGTGGTGCTCGGGTGGTGTTATTAAAGAAACAGCCTTCAGTCTTTATGGTTCTGATCGACTAACTAAAAGTAGGAACCCTGAGCAGAGGACTTTGAGAAGGTAGATGTTGCTGTTGAGGCTAAATGGTTAACAAATACCTTTCTGTCGCTTAAAGATCCCATGGTGTGGAAATTTCCCTTTCTGAGTTTTTTTTTTACATTAATATGAGTTCCCCTAGCCTGCCTATGCTCCCCCAGTAGCTAGAAATTCCATTGGATGTAAAACGAGCACTAGGCATTCTGCTCTGCCTTTGAAAAAACGAAGCTCAGATGCGCCGTTTTGGAATTTTCCCCGTATGTCGTCATAAGGGGAGATGCCACCTCCCCTTTCTCTGCCTTGCCAGCCAAGAGAATGTGGCCTCAAAATGAGACAATGAGCTACGACCATGCGAGCACCACAAGGATCTATATTAGCACAACACATTTATTCACATTTATTCACAGGCCAATGGAATTGAAATAAAATGCATTTCACATTCATTAACAACTGGTTAATTTTGAGAGTTGAGTGAATACATTTTTACATCTAAACACCTGAACCAACTCACCACACTAAACAAACTCCAGTGGGAGCTATGAAGAAAGCTATCATACTGCCTTGAAAATGTAAATGTGCACATATAAATAAAATAAACAAACATAAAAGTTATAGCACTGCATGAGATTAGGCTACATCAGATAAAACTGTTTTGTAGGCTACTGAAGCTGAGTATGATATACTGCACAATATTCATTGTCTTTTAACATGAAACCTGAGTAAACTTATTTTCAAAGATCTGTATTCATCAGAGTGCAAACATTTCTGAAAGAGCATCACAAGAATTAGGCCCAGGCCTACTTGCTGATTAACTTTTTTTTCTCACTGCAGTCTATTTGCTGCTGCTGGCTCCTGAAATTTGGAATCTTTTAGCCTTTACGAGTGCATCGATATCAGGTGCCAAATCCTGAGTAGCAGCACATTTCACAATGTCATTCAAGTGTGTGTTGGTTAACCTTGAGCGGTGCTTTGTTTTATTTAGGTTCATTACAGAGAACACCTGTTCACAAAGATAGGTAGTCCCAAACATGGATAAAACCTTTGCAGCCAGGGATGTTAATTTGTGGTACCCTGGCAAGAGATATTGTCAAAATGTTTCCAAGTCCACCGACGCAAATTTGTCCTTCGTATTGGTATCGCACTGAACGTCAATCATCTCGAGTTTGATGTCAGCTGGCATGTCAGAAGGCTTGACTGTAAATGGCGAGTGAAAAACGGCAAATTCCTTCTCTAGTTCACTGAAGACCTGAAGCCTCCGCTCGAACTCCTGCAGCAATCCTGTTATCTTGTCTTTGTATTGATCCATATCAGCATTACGTCCGGTCGCACGCACAGCTGTTAGACATGGGAAATGAGCAGTGTCACCGCTAGATAGCTGCGTCTCCGAGAGTGACAGTTTTAACTTGAATCGTTATTTATTTTTTGCGACCCTGCAACATTTTGGTAAGATTATTCAGGTGCTGTGTAATATCCACCATAAAGGCAAGATCCTGCACCCACTGCGGATATTTAAGTTCCTTCACTGGGCTACCCTTTTTCTCCATGAACTGTCCAATTACCTCTCGTAGCTCAAAGAAACGTTAGAGCACGGCACCTCGGCTTAACCACCGTACTTCAGTGTGGTATGGTAGGCCAGCCTGAATGTCATCATCTCTGAGAAAAGTGTCAAACTGACGGTGATTCAGACCTCGCGCTCTGATGAAATGTACAGTTTTTAAAATCACACTCATAACATGATCCCTGTTTAGTGTTTTGCAACACAATGCTTCTTGATGCAAAATACAGTGATATGCCCAAAAATCTTGTGTCCCATTTGCGGTCTGTACTTTCTCTCGCAATTTTGTCGCAACGCCTGCCTTTCTCCCGACCATTGATGGTGCGCCATCTGTAGCCAGGCTGACGGCTACAGATGGCGGACCAGTCCACTCCGACCTTGTCCAGCGCTCCAACGAGAGAGCTGAATATGTAATTCGCTGTTGTAGTGTCCTTCATAGGCACCAACTCAAGGAACTCCTTGGTGATTGTCAAAGTCTCATCAGTACCCAGAAAAAAATATGGCCAGTTGAGCAATATCTGTTACATCAGTTCTCTCATCAATTGCAACCGAAAAAGCAATAAATTACTTGATTTTGTCATTCTTGTGGCTACCCAAGTCTCCTGAGAACTTGGTTACCCTATCTGCGACAGTGTTCTTCGACAGACTAACAATGGCAAAGGCAGATCGCTTTTCAGAGAACACAACTTCTGCAGCCTTCAGCATGCATGTTTCCACGAACACACCATCAGAAAATTACTTGGATGCTCGCACTATCTCGTGAGCAATAAGGCAGCTGGCTTTCAATGCTGCATCACTGACCTTGCGGCTGAAAGTAAAAGTAGACTGCTGTTTCTTCAGACCAGCTAAAAATTTGTCTATCTCCTCTTTCCCTAGTTGTCCTTTCAAATGGTGATATTTTTCTTTATGAAGAGTCTCATAGTGGCGCTGAATACTATATTCTTTGAGCACTGAAACTTGCTGATTACATACCAAGCACACTGCTTTTGTATTCACCTCTGTGTATAAATAATTCTCAGTCAATTTCTCCTGGAAAACTGCACTCTCCACTTCTCTTCTTTTTGACAAAGACACTTTGGTAATGGGGATTCTACCCTTGATAACTTCTTAATTGTGGTGAAACAAGGACAAGTGTGTAATTCCTTCCTTTTTTATTTTGGCTGACCAGCATTTTGGTTATTTCCTTAAAAAAATCCTAACTCATCACAGGAATGTGCTATCAAATCATCTCCGGCCCGCGGGCCGTATGTTTGACACCCCTGATGTATAATATGATATTATTTAGATATAGAGTTCCAGGACTCCCGCCGGAGCACCCGGAGTGTTCTAGAATATTGACAGAACACGGCTAAAGGCTGTGTGCGCCTCGCCATTGCGATACATCCACTGTAAACAGAGCGCATGGTACCGTGGCCGCTGCTCAGGGCCACACCCCCAAAACAAATACTAAAATATTAACGGTAAGGTCTACATAATGTAAGATATTGTAATATTCCCTATGTTCCTATAACTTAAAATGATATTACATTTATCAGAATTATTCTATAAATATATATAGAGAGATAGAGAAAATAATATAGAGAAAGAGAGAGACAGAGACACTGAGAGGAGTGCGACAGAGACAGACAGACCAAGAGACAGAGACCAGAGAGACAGAGAGACAGATAATTGATTGGAAACACCATTTGTCTGGTAGCAGATGCACAAAGGTCAGAGTAGGAAAGGTGTCCCGGGCAGGAGGAGCTCGGACTGTAGCTCTGATAGACGACCAATGGCAGGAGCCAGAGCAGACGCATTCATACGATAATAACGGCAGCCCAAATGACAAATGTCCCTCAATCATGTGAGCTGGCCGGACTGAGGCGATGACCCAGGGACCAGCATCACCCTACCCTCAGAGCCAGACGTGTGCCAGGCTTGTACCTTGGATCAGCTCCTGATGAACGCTGGTGGTCTCAGCTTGGTTAACCATTGTTTTAGGAAGGAGTCAGTCTTTCAAATGCCGGGCAACATTAAAGGTTCTCCTTCTCTCCAACCAGGGCTCAATGAGGCTCCGCCCACTCAACGCTCTGCTCACGTTGAGGGCGGAGAGAGCCCGGAGCTCAGAATGCAGGGGGGACGGGTCAGGCTTGGTGGGGCCTTCCCTGGTCATAGTGTTGGGTTACGCTCACAGAGTCGAGGACACCTCCGCCCAGCAAACACACCGCAGTAACACATACTGAGGGGGGGGAGAGAGAGAGCAAGGGAGAGAGAGAGAGAGAGAGAGCAAGGGGGAGAGAGAGAGAGAGAGGGAGAGAGAGCAAGGGAGAGAGAGAGAGAGAGAGAGAGAGAGAGAGAGAGAGAGAGAGAGAGAGAGAGAGAGAGAGAGAGAGAGAGAGAGAGAGAGAGAGAGAGAGAGAGTCGCGCTTTGGCAATGTGAATGTTTATTTCTCATGCCAATAAAGCTTTTTTAATTGCATTGAGAGAAAGCGAGACAGACACAGAGAGCGAGAGCGAGCGAGCGAGAGAGAGATCATAAGAGGACACATAAAAGAAAGGGAGGCTGTCTGAGGGAAAGCGAGCAACTGTTGGAATGCCAGAGACGTTACAGAAGAAAACAGCTGTGGCAAAGTGCCAGAAAATCCATAAGCCCCTCCTTCCATGAGTGTGTGCAGCAAACCACACACACGCCCCTCCCTCTTACCCATTTGGCAGCAGTGCTGTTTATGTGGGGCTGAAGGGTTCAGATCAGGACAGCCTCGCTCGGCTCCACCTTCGAGTCTCTCTCTCTCTCTCTCTCTCTCTCTCTCTCTCTCTCTCTCTCTCTCTCTCTCTCTCTCTCTCCTCTCTCTCTCTCTCTCTCTCTCTCTCTCTCTCTCTCTCTCTCTCTCTCTCTCTCTCTCTCTCTCTCTCTCTCTCTCTCTCTCTCTCTCTCTCTCTCTCTCTCTCGGGTTGAAACGGAGGGTTGTGGAGCGAGTGAGGGCTTTTGAGAGGGGGGCGTCGTCAGCTCAGGGAAGGGAAAAAACATTGGCGTGTTTGTGAGGAGAAGAACTACAAATGTAGCGCAGGCACACGCACACAGTGTGTGTACCACTGGTGAGCAGACAGAGCTCTGGGTCAGAGTCCTCCTGGAGAGAGAGGGGGGCCAGCCCAGGACACAGGCAGGGGCTTTAAGGTCACTGCAGTACTCTTTTAAATATACAAGGAGACGGGCAAATAAGAGGGGAAAAATAAATAGACCCATCCAAACGAATTCAACCCCGATTCTTTAGAGTCAAAGTAGGGGAATTCATGTCGACATCGTGCATGTGCGTGCACGTGTGTGTACGTGTGTGTGTTTATACGTATGTGTGTGTGTGTGTTTGTACGTGTGTGTGTTTGTACGTGTGTGTGTGTGAACGTGTGTGTGTGCGTGCGTGTAGGTTTGTGTGTGCGTGTGCGTGCGTGTAGGTTTGTGTGTGCGTGTGCGTGCGTGTGTGTGTGCGCTTACGTGCACTCAACAATATTCAGCTATTTCACTCTGAGCACTTCACATCTCATCAAGTCTGCGACAATACAGGGCAGATAAGGACAGAGCCGACCACATTACCCATTGGAGCCAGAGGATGCTCCACGAAGACGCCCAGCGAGGAAACAGAACCCTGGCAGCAGGCTGGGAGGTGGCTACTGTCAACTGCCATCATAATAATATCTATCCATCTATCTATATTTATATCTAAATAGTTACTGATCCTCTGGTTATGGGGGACGTAATGGCAGAGTTTCCCTTCAGGGCCACCATGTGGGTGCAGTGTTGCCCTGGGGCCAACTTGGTCTCAGCGGTCTGCGTCTGGCCGGCCTCAGTGGACCTGCACTGATCTTACACTCACCTCTCGTAGGAAACACAAAGTGCTGACTGATGTAGCCTGGGATTACATCGGCAGGCAGCTACAACTGAGAGACGATAGAGTATAGAGAGTACAGACCAGACCAGGATGAATACTTAGTCTTCTGTCAACTGCTGGGCTCGAAAAGTGGCTTCAACTTCTCCTTTTTATGTCCTCTCAACTGAAGGGTATACTTTGTAAGGTAGAAACACGCCCACCAGCCAGTGATTTAGTAGATCCTTGAACCACACATACACACACCTTCCTTTAGGTGGAGTTCCCCCCCCCCCACCCACACAGCCTTCCTTTAGGTGGAACACAAGCACTAGCACTAACACACACACACACACACACACACACACACACACACACACACACACACACACACACACACACACACACACACACACACACACACACACACACACACACACACACACACACACACACACACACACACACTTTCTTTAGGTCTAGTACCACCACACACACACCTTTCTTTAGGTTAAGTCAGCCCTTTTCATGGTGCTGACCTGTTGCTCATCGAGGCTCTAGTCCAGTGATTCTGAAATGGGGGTACTTTGGATTTCTGCAGGGGGTACTCAGAAATTCTAAAAAGAAAAAGCTATACTTATTTTTCACCCTGACAAAGTAGCAATTCTGAAAGCTAGACAATAGAAAATTGATGGGATAGTGGTTTAAACGTATAGCTGAAAACAAGGAGAAAGGAGAAAGGTGAGAAGGAAAGCTCATCCAGAAATCCCATAATGTCGTCAGTATTGGGAAGAATATATTTGAATTGAATTAAAGCTTCACGCTCTGACCCTGCCCTGGTGTCGTGCTTCTTTTGTGTAGAGAAATCAGCAAACAGTTGCATGAAGCACAGGCCCACGTTTCTCACTAAATGTGAGAGATTTGCAACCTTTAAATTTAAATGTTTACACTTCCAAAAGGAATGCACATACATTATTTATGGTCATTTTATTTATTTCTCTCAATATAATGGGGGTACTCGGCTGAAAATATACATCTTAGAGGGGGCACACTATGAGAAAAGGTCTGAGAAGCAGTGCTCTAGCCGGTCGAAGTCCGAGTACCACGGAGTACCTTCCTCCCTCTTCATAACCCCTGGTAGCGACTGAATAGGGGCCAGGCACAAGGGGATCTCAAACGGCCAACTTACCAACAACCAAACCTCATCTTTGGAAAAATCTGTGCTGATGCCTAATTTATTCCATATACACGGAAAACCACCCAACTTTTGTTATTCTCCTCCCTGCAACATCGGGTGCTTTAAAACAAAACGGACACATAATAAAGTATCCTTTGAACAACATCAAAGACCCTGCCCTCCTACTGACCCGACTGTGTTAAAGTGGGTAATTAAGTTTTGAGATGGAAAGCAAATGGTTGAGGGTGTTTGAGGCCTATTAGGAGTAGTCAAGTGAGGACCTGAATGGAGCCACATCCTGCTGGTACTCTTAAATAAGCAGAACTCAAGCCATTAGCCTTTTCATTAGGCATACCGATAGGCCAGTGTCATTTAAGTTGGATATAACATTGTACCGGTTGGGTTTTTAATTCAAGTTTTATATTTGCTGTGTTTTAATAGAAGTAAGCCGCATCATAGGTCAGGTGAATTACCTGATATCCCTCACTTCTACGAGGTCTACGACTCAAACCCTGTGAAGACCAACCCTGTAGCAACCTACAGTAGGCTCACTATTAATGGAAGAGAGCAAAGACTGAATTGGCCTAGCAACATGGGAAGGGCTGGGTAAAAGTATCGATTCATCAATGCACTGCAATTTATTTTTCCTCGATTCAATTTCGATTTCGTTTTTTTTTTTAAAATCGATTATATCCAGAAAAAAAAAAAAAAAAAAAAAAAGAATAGCTTACTCACTCATTGTAATCTAGAAGCGAGTATGCCTCAATTTACATGCCCTTTTACATTTGTCCATGTTACGATTATTACTTTTATGCTGCAAGTTTAGCTCAGGAACAATACTATACAATGGTGTATTCCCTTTTTGCTATTTAAAGCACAATGAAATGGTTAAATCATTTTGAAATGGTTAATTCTAAATAATATTTAGGTATTTTTGTCATCTGCACGCATTATTGAATCGATATCGAAGCAATTGGATCAATATCAAAATCGAATCGAATCAAGACCTAAAGAATCAAATTTAATTTAATTGTGAGGTACCTGGCAATACCCAGCCCTATGGGAAAGTACACGAAGGAAGAGCAGTTGATAGCTAGCTTGTGCCCCTCTATTACCTTGAGTGTAAAGCCTTTGTGTGAGCATTGTCCTGTGAAAGGTCGTTTTTGAAAATGCCCAGCTCCAGATAAAAGGACAATCAACCTCTCACGTTGGAGTTAGATGACTGAGCATTGGTCCAACGAATGGGAACCGTATCAAGCAAATGTACTGTACTGAGAAAAACAAAAGAAAATGACTTCAGGGAACTTTGTCCAAAAACACGCCCCAATCCGTACATCCCCCTTTGAAATAGACGTTCAAGGGGGAAGGTGAGTTTTTCACTGGGTGTTATGGTTCACTATTCTGAGAATTACCAAGGTTAACCAAATATAAAACTAATTAGCGAACAAACACAGTGTGCTTTAGCCATGGGAGCAAGCAAACCAACTGGATCCACTTAGATTAGTAGATTGTGCAGTCATAAAGCTCTTGGCCCTTCGTTGAGCTAGCACTCAGAAGGCACCACACTCCCATTAAGACATGCTTGCTAAATAAAGTTCCCTCACATAGATCAAAAAATAACTCCATTAACTTGCCATCTCTATACTTCTCACGTTAAGTTCATACCAGGCTCAGCAATGCGCTATATGGAGACGCAGTGCTTCTAAATCGGGTCCGTTTTTAACAACTGGAGGACTGGCCGTGGTTTTCAACACTCTGAGCAGGCAGAGTTTACTGGAAGAAGAAAGGTAGACGAAGAGCTGCCAGTGCGCCTCAGATACCTCAGGGATGGAGAGCGACGTCTGGCCTTCAGCCATCGAAGACTAAACCAAACAACTCCTGAAGCTGAAACCAATGATGACGAGAGGAGATTTATAACTGAGTGCAAATGAGGACATCGCAAAGGGAGAGCAGTCAGTGAGCTTTCCTGAACTAGCGCCATCTCTCCAGACACAGTGTAGTCAAGCTGATTCAACTTATTTATACACTACTCACTAACATTTTAAAGATGTGTAGAACCCTCCAAAAATACACTGACATCTCACCCCATTTTCTCTGAAATTGACTACGCACAAGACTCAAACCACTGATAGACAACAACACACGCATATCACCGTATTGTTCGAGAATGAAGTTGTGGCCTGTGTCCCGATTATACCGACCAAAACGGTTGCCGCAACTTATTTTCCGGAGCAGCTTATAGGTCGGTAATAGCTGACCGACCAATAGCTGACCAGATAGCTGCTGAGAGCAAATATATCAGGGGGTCCTGTCGCGAAGTTGGTTTTGGAATCAGGGGTCCATGCATACGTTTCTGCATATTTGCAAACCACAGGTAGAAGGTTGGGTCACATTTGGACTGAATATCCCAGTGATACCCCAGGGTTCAAATAAACACCTCTATAGGGAGGGGAGGCAGCCCTGAGAAAAGCCCATCATGGATGACTGGAGGAGGTCCTGGGTACTGTTTTTGGACACTAGAATCCTACTAACCTTCCCCTCCGCTAGCCCTCTGACATCAGTGGGAGAATCTGCAAGACCCACAGAGACAGACGGGTTCAACTAACCTGGTTGTAATAATTTAGTTTAGCTCTATTTCTCCATGGTGGCACTCCCAGTACGTACCCAACAGCACCAGTTTGTTTTCCATTGGGTGGAACAGCCCCAATCCCGAAGCCCAAATTCATCTAAACTTTGCTCGATGTTCCAACCATCTCCCCTGCCTGTGTTATCGTGGAAGCGGTGTGTGTTCAGGTACTTTGAGGTTCCCTGGCGCTCTGCTGTACCTCAGTGGGACTCTGAGTAGTGAGGGTGAGAGCTTCTGCCGTCCACGCAGACGTCCTACCTGCTAATGTGGTTCAGCTCTTTGCATTATTAAAATAACACTTTACAAATGAGACAAACAATCAACTGATGAACCTGATTCTGATTCACGTAGGGAAAGATATGCAGTGCCAGCTTACATTCTCTCCACATCCAAATATTTTAATATATTCGTTTTGAGAACCCAACGAATATTCAAAGCTGTGATGGCTTACGCAGGCAAGTGCTGCTGACGCCTCATTCACCCCCTCCAAGACACTCCCTATCACCAGCGTACCTGGACTAGCATGTTGCTCTATGCGCCTTAAGCTTAACAAATCCAAATCAAACTGGATTATAGTAATCATAAGTGGCTGAAAAGCTTAATGCCACACTTGAATTCCAGAAAACATTCTCTTCCTTGATGGGTGTGGAGGAACATTGGAATAGATCATGCTGGTTTGATTATGAGCCAAACTAGTGCAGTGCCGCTCCAAACGGCCTGGTGCCAACAAGCCATCGCTGGGCCCCCCTGCGGCTGCGGCTTGCTCCAGAAACCCTCGTTCATCTTCACACTGGACCCTACCCTCCCTCGGGTCCTCAGCTGTCCCCCCGCCAGCGAGGTCTCTTCGGGGCCTGTTGGGAACGATCGTTGTAGCAGCGTTCCCTGGAACTGCTCCTCTGAACAACTACGCACTCAACGCTGCACTTAAGTTCAGAGCCTCCCCTGACCAGAGTAACTCTAGTGTACCCAGAGCCTCCCCTGACTATGGTGAGAGTAACTCTAGTGTACCCAGAGCCTCCCCTGACTATGGTGAGTGTAACTCTAGTGTACCCAGAGCCTCCCCTGACCAGAGTAACTCTAGTGTACCCAGAGCCTCCCCTGACTATGGTGAGTGTAACTCTAGTGTACCCAGAGCCTCCCCTGACTATAGTGAGAGTAACTCTAGTGTACCCAGAGCCTCCCCTGACTATAGTGAGAGTAACTCTAGTGTACCCAGAGCCTCCCCTGACTATAGTGAGAGTGACTCTAGTGTACCCAGAGCCTCCCTTCTATAGTGACACTAGTGTGTATGTGTACACACACACACACACACACACACACACACACACCCACGCACACACGCACACACACACGTGCACACATACACACACACACCTGCACAGACACCCCCCCCCACACACACACACACACACACACACACACATCCCCACACACACCTGCACACACACCCCCACCCCCACCCACACCCACACACACACCCACACACACACACACACACACACACACACACACACAGTGAGTACAGGATACTGGCTTCACTTCAGTGGCCTATAAGCAAACGAGTCTTTAACGGTCTCTGAAGACTCAGACCACACCCACCGCCTTCCTCCACCGTCCAGTCGCCCCCCACAGAGAGGGGAGATAATAGCCCAATAACAAAGTAACACTTGGACCAATACACAAACCCCAGCACCACCACCAAAGGTTGAACCGTCAGCCTAACTGTGATCAGTATACTGGCTCGCTGGGCAAAGCCTAAACTGTTTCTCAGTCTTTTCTAACCAGCAAACAAATCTAATAAAAACACACTCCATTCTCATGAAACCGAAGTTAACAGAATGATATAATTACACTGATGAATTGTTTTAGAGTCTACGAGCAGATCAGTGTAACAGGCCTGCGATGTGAATCAACAGGGCTGAGATTATGTATGGACATAAAAAAGAATCTTCACACAATATCCCAAACCCATAATATGGTTAGTTTCATTTCAACAGTGAAATGGCGTCCACAGCGTAATGTATGATGCTCATGTACAACACAGATATATGGGTAGGGCAGAATATACAACAGATGTGGTTTGATGCTGGAGGATTCCACTGCATTTACATTTAACAGTGAGTCCCCAATGGCTTGGTGCAAAACAAACCACACAATTTAATAGAACCAAGTCGTTCAGCTCCACTTTGATCCCAGTGGTCCAGTGGTGGAGGCAGGGCACTGGGAGAAGACCAGTGGTGGTGGGAACGCACTGGGAGAAGACCAGTGTTGGAAGAAGGGCACTGAGAGAAGAGGAAAGGACCAGGCAACCAATGTGTTTGGTCTGGGGAAACACAGAGCCTTCTACTGTACAACAATCACGCCCTTATTTAAGAAGGATCAGGGGATCAGCTCTGAAACATTTTACAAATGCCATCCCAGTCCCGTCGACCGGGAGCCGGCGGCTCGTGGCCCGGGGTTCAGGGTCCTGTCTGCAGCAGCAATGCTGAGACTAAAATGACTAAAATCTTTTGTAAGATCCCCTTGATCTTGCAAAAGAATGATGACTGATATCCATTTCTTCCATTCTCAAACAAGCGTTCGTTTCATTATCATTCTCTTGACTGCAAACAAGCCAGGGGCTGGGACGAAGAGATACTGATAGATGCACAAGAGTGTTAATGCCTGAGGAGTAAAGCTGAGAAGAAGCTCTCAGCTGGCTGAAGACGCGGATATGTAGCTAAAGCTAAATCAGAAAAAAACATACCCCGTCTATTTCTCATAGCTCTCATAGCCCAAATGTTGGGGTTCACTTTGAATACTAGTCTCTCCTGGTTGAAATGAAGATATATCAGTACACAGCTCTTTGAAGCAGGTTTCTTTTTCGATCTCTCTAGCATTGTATTTAGTTATTTAGTTACTATGCAACAAACAGCTGGAATAAACTCCCTGAGGATTGGGACTTCTCCCAACTCGGACCAAATTTAAAACAAGACTGAAGACTTTTATGTTTGCTTTAAATTTCTGCTAAACCTTAAATAGATTGCTTTTTTTTTTTAAACTAAGCCTCTTGTATGAAAGTGCTTTATAAATAAAGTTGCCTAGCCTATTAAGACGTTTTAGTGGCTACGTCTCAAAGGATGTTTGTCTTATGTCCATTTGTCCCATGTGTAAATAGACTTTGCCTTGTTAATCTCAGCCTTGTTCGAAAAAGTGGAAGTCGTGACCTGTAGCGTTGATATCTTAATAAATCTTCGGATCCGCGTGATCTATGGTCATCAACAGTCTGGGTTTACTGGTCTACCGCCGATAACACAGAGACTGCAGCACCAACCTCCTCACCTCTCCCCCCCTCTCCTGCCTCACACGAGCGGTGTTCACACGCTCAGCGCTAAGCCAGGAGGAGGCGGGCTGGTGGCTATCTACAGGGGAACACCTGCTACGCCTTCATAGCATACTCCAAACCTATAACTTGTAAACATTTAACCCATGGGAGCCGTTACCACAGTGAACCTCCCTGAGAAACTAGAACCAGAGGCAATAGTGGGCAGAACGGGATCTGGTGCTGCCATTATCATTTGTAGTTCACATTTGGTGAATGCCTTTCAGGGAGCTAATCCCCGTTCTAATCATGAAGAGTTATAAGTCACAGCAGAACCTAGGGTTGTATTCCTTTGACACTGAATAGTGCTCAACACATCCTAGCCTCGTTCAAAGACTACGGGTGGTCTTGGAATGAACCCATAGTTGGCATTCAATTAAAACAAGAAAAACATTCTGAAAGTCGGTTACCTCAGAGTGCTGTATAATTTGAGAGCGGATTGAATCAGGGAGGAAACCGAAAGCGGGATTTCGGTTGGCAAGAAGGAGTCTGACAGATGGAAACATGGCGGGGGGGTCAAAGAGGGAGAGGGGGGGAGATACAGAGGAAAGGCCAACACATGAATTAACAAATGGAGAGTGGCCTTGGCGTAGGGCATGAGGGGCATGAGGGAGCATGTTGCACTGGGACGGGGCAGGGGCCACACTGGGAGCAGTGTGTTGGCACTGGGACGGGGCAGGGGCCACACTGGGAGCAGTGTGTTGGCACTGGGACGGGGCAGGGGCCACACTGGGAGCAGTGTGTTGGCACTGGGACGGGGAAGGGGCCACACTGGGAGCAGTGTGTTGGCACTGGGACGGGGAAGGGGCCACACTGGGAGCAGTGCAGCCCTGGCCATATAATAAGGGCCCTGCTGTTGGAAGGCCCCCAGCGGTCCTCACAGGTGAAGGGCCCCTGACCCACCCACCCATTCAGCACCATCCATCCCCATCCACATAACAGGAGAGGGCACAAAGTACAAGGTAGATCCTTGGAGTTATCTACAACAAGAAAAAACCCATGGGAACAATCATCTATGTCCACCCGATAACGACTTAGCTGAACAACCCCTGCGTCGGTGGACAAGGCAACCATGAACCATCAGGGTACAAACCTTCAACTCAAACCTCACGGCCCTTTGCCCAGGATCTGGCATTCCCTTACTTGGAAACACAATTCTAACAGGCCGGCATTCCCTGCAATTATCTTGTCCTCCCCACCTCCACTTCGCTCCAAGTGTCTGGGACTGCCCGCTGAACGCGTGGTGCTTTATTTTAACCAAGCCCTTCAGCACATTCAGCTGATGTCCACTCTCTCTGTGTTCTGCAGTCTTCTCAGTGTGGCCACGCAGGCAGCAGTCACATCCCATGAATGAGCAGCTCATTGCAAAGTTCATCATCTTGCCCTTTGGTAACGCAAATAGGGCTTTTTTCCGAACATATAAACAGATCTTGAGGTTGTTGTTCAGCCTGAAAGGGGAAACGTCTAAAATGAGCCAAACACTTTTGGTATACGAGTTTTGTGCCTTCACCTCTAACTTACTTTATCTTGGGTCAGAGCAGAACAGGCTCCCTTAACTCATACCGCAGGACATGAGTCTGCTGAACACACACACATTGGGCCCACAGACGGGCTCTGTGTGTGTGTGTGTGTGTGTGTGTGTGTGTGTGTGTGTGTGTGTGTGTGTGTGTGTGTGTGTGTGTGTGTGTGTGTGTGTGTGTGTGTGTGTGTGTGTGTGTGTGTGTGTGTGTGTGCGCGCGCTGTGCGCGCGCGCGTGTGCGCGTGTCCCAGCCTGCAAGAGGTGGTAGCTATGGATATTGCATACTCAGTTATGCAAAATGTATTCAAATGTTTGCCGAAAGTGGTTTCTACGAGGTGAAGAGGTCAGCAGTAGAACTGGAGGCAGGTTGTCAATGGACTCACAGATGGAAGTGGACAGCGCATTGTTAAATACTTTCCAGTCAGCATAACCAGCCAAATACACTGCATGCGTATCTTCAAATCTGTCAGAAACAAAAACAACTGCGTATTTTGCCAATCCCCAAAATGGAGTGTAACCAACGTTTTCATCGAAAAGCTCACCCTTTCAGTGCTGCAAACCATTTAGCAAAAAGCAGATTGAGCACCCACTCTGAGCTCCGCTGCCTCCCCACTGTGCATGCTTGGGCCAGTGGACGTGCACATGAAAGAGTGTGTGTGTGTGTGTGTGTGTGTGTGTGTGTGAGAGAGACACTATGCAGCCGAACAAGGGGCGCTGCATAGCGGCAGAAGCCTAATGCACAGCTGGAGCAGCAGAAGAGGGCCTTTGTGTCTCCGTCCGTGGAGAACACTCGTACGCCCTCAAGAAACATCCAGCCCAGAGTGTATCGGCTGGACTGAGACCGTGGTACATTTCACCACGGGGGGGGGGGGGGGGGGGGGGGGGGGCTGAGAACATGACTCGCTCCACTTGTATTGCTCAAAGAAAAATAAACCTGTACACACACTCCGTCTAGTTCTGTCTCTTGGTAGTTGCAGCCATCCGCCCCTGGTCGCGTTGATCCTCCTCCTTCTCCCCCGACCGACCAGCCCGGCTTCACATCACAGCCCCGCAGCCCCATCAAGGTCAACCATTATGAACGCTGGGACCGGCTCCAGCACAGCAGAACCAAGCCAAACGTTTTGAAGAGAGACTTTCCATTCCAACAAGTTTTTCGACGTCTTGGCCATTTAACCGTTGTTCTGTTTGTTGTCGGCTGAAAGAGAAGCAGCCTCATTACAAAATAACACCGAAAAAATGGTCTTTCTTTACTCGACTTCAACACACTCTAACTGCCTCCTCTTACGCAACCGAGCGCCAATGCCAGTGGACGCTGTCCTGAAAGGGAGGGTCCCCTGGAGAGGGAGGGGGGAGTGAGAGGGAGAGGGAACGTTTTAGGACAGAAAGGCTGTAAAGCCAGCGAGACAGACAGTTACCTCAGAGGACCATAGAATATGAGGGAGCAGATTGAGTCCGGGACGAAACTGAAAGCAGGTTTTCTGTTGGCAAGAAAGAGCCAGACAGATGGAAGCATGGGGAGGGGGGGGGGGAGTCACTGAGGGAGAGAGGGGGAGATACAGAGGAAAGGCCTCGGGGGGGGGTGGGGGGGTTCACCCAGTGAGAGAGGGGGAGATACAGAGGAAAGGCCTCGGGGGGAGGGGGGGGGGGGTCACAAAGTGAGAGAGGGGGAGATACAGAGGAAAGGCCTGGGGGGGGGGGGGGGGGGTTCACACAGTGAGAGAGGGGGAAAGGACAAGAAATTTATATACAAAATCAACAGCCGTCCATAAAGGTGAAGGGTCGCTAACCCCCTCACCCACCACACACACACACTTAATGTGAAGGTCCCAAAGGGGTCTCGTGGGGGTCACACAGTGGAGGGGTCCACAAAGGGTCACGCAGAGGTCACTCTGTGAGGGGGGTCACACATAAGAGGGGTCATACAGTGAAGGGTTCACACAGGGGTCACACAGTGAAGGGGTCACACAAGGGTCCTACAGTGAAAAGGTCACACAGAGGTCACATAGTGAAGGGGTCACGCTCACAGGGGTCACAAAGTGAAGGGGTCACACAGTGTGGGGGTCATACAGTGTAGGGGTCACACAGTGAAGGGGTCACACAGTGAAGGGGTCACACAGTGAAGGGGTCATACAGTGAAGGGGTCACAGAGGGAAGGGTCATACAGTAAAGGGCGCGGTGCTGAGATAGCATCGCATCAGAACATGATGTCCTTGGCACGGGAGGCCGTGGGGGAATGTGGGCGTGTCTTCCGAGCGTGTTGGCTCTGGGACAGGGGCGACACTTGGCCTCGCTGCTGGAAAACCACCAGCCGTCCTCAAAGGTGAAGCCCCCGATTCCCCCCCCCCCCCCCCACCCACACACACACACAGCCGGGAGCTCCCACAGTGGGGGGGCGGAGCGCCACGACATGACGAGCAGCCATTGTGTGGACAGTGGGAGGGGCGTGGGCTCATCTAGCTGTGGGCTGTGTACAGTTGATGGACTGTCCCTCTCCTAGAGACTATGACGCAACAGCGTACAACTTCTGCCACCAATGCGCCCCCCCCCCCCCCCCGCACAGATTCACACATGGTGCACTGACCACCGCTGTTGGCAGAAGGAATAAGGCTTCTACATTATTTGCATGCCTATAACCCAGTGACCATCCACACACATACAAATGCATACATGAACACACACACACACACACACACACACACACACACACACACACACAAGCACGTTCAAACAGACAAGGCCTGGCAAGGTGTTTCATCATGTAGGCGTGGGGTAATTCTTTCAAGGAATATGTAACAAAAGAATGCATGCCAGAAACCTGCCAGTCAACATGTTGAAGCCAAATTATGTTCCAATCCTAAAATGGAAATAATGCACTTTTATCCAAAACAACTTACACACATTAATCACACATTCACGGCGGAGTCAACAGGGACACCTCGCACGAAGCAGTAGTAACCTCGAGCGGGTTATTACACGTCAACCCGCTCTACCTCAGAGCTAAGCCGACCCCATCATCAATGCACTGAACAGGCCACCAAAGTGTATTTGCCAAACATCTACACGAATGAACTATGTTCGGTTCAGCCATTAAAAAAACAATGGCCGACACACGTGCAGAACCCAAATCCCAGAACCACACACACCACATTGCACTAAATAAATGTTAATGTCTAATGGCAGTCTATTAGGAGGTACTTTGGACCCTTTCCATTCCCTTGTGATCAGCATATCACCATTGAACCATCGCAATACCAATCACGCAATAGCTTTACAATAGCTTTAGATGCCAGCACCAGAAACATAGGAACACACAGGCTGTTTACCTCCAGATATGAAGAGCCCACTGCTCTGATCAGGGCCCACAACACAGCAGACTGCTCACGCCATCTATTAATGATCCCATATAATGCTTTATTAGGGTTAGTAATTGCATATGGAGGTAATACTTGAATAGGGTTAAAAATAAAAAAAAGCGCTTGTATGTTAAAAATACCCCTTATTATTCTGACACTGTTCTTTTCTGCAAAACCAATTTCAGCTTCTGTTTCGTATAATGTCGCATTAAGCCCCGCTCCCGAGTAGCCCAGTCTGCTGTGATTGGTCAGCACGCACACCCGCTCTGTTAGGATTGGTTGAACACTTTGTGCTTGTGTCGAGAAATCACCGCCCCGAGAAGTTGTAAACACTGTGGGTATCTGGGAGGCGTTACTTCTGTACTTCAGCAAGGCCCACTGTACAGTCTGACGTTTGAACACAAACAAGCTGTTTCTAGCACTTATTGAGGGGCGTTCTCAGTGGGCGTGAATACTCCCCTTGGCTCAGTCTTAGATTTCTCTAGCTAAGCAGACGTAAAAAATGTTTGCATACAAATAACGGTCATATAGCGGCCTAAAGCAAAGGGAAAAGTCGATAAAGCAGGATATCACTCCTTTAACAACACAATCCAATTCCAAATTGTTACCTACCGATATCCCCATTTAACTGGAAACCTGTCATATTAATATATTTATAGAAAGATGCCGGTCCGTTTGAAATGAACGAGACATTCTGCAGTGTGCTGCCTGGGAGATACCTGCTGACATGAGCAACGACATGCGGCCACTGATGTTGACGCAAAAAATAAGTAAATAGATGACAAGACAGCCTCTCTCTCCCTCTCTCTCGCGATAAATGAATAATTCAATCCTTTCCGAGCTTGAAAGTGTTTCCCCTCCTAAGCTAAAAAAAACTGACTGGTGTAAGAAAACGTAAAAAGTGTTAACAGAACATTTGATGAAAGCATTAGAGTCCTTGGCTCTACTGCTGCTGCTGCCTTCACCCTGAAGCAAATGTATCCATTACATTTAGCTTACAGGTTATATTTAGCTAAACACCCTAGGTTAATTGTTGAAGTTGTCTATGCGGAGATGTAAATCATTCATGGTTTCTTTGGAACTCACCCGCTCTTGGTAGTAAGCGTGTTCTGAGAGTTGTCAGTTGGAGAGCCCTTTCCATCCATTCTATCCAAACGAGTGTTAGCAGCCTCTGCATCTCCTTTTGTCCAACACAAGTCATTCCGTATGAATGGCCCTGGATAGCAGGTGTTCTCAGACAGCGCCCACAAACACAAATCTGTGTTTGTGGGCACTGCGCATGCTCTCAGCAAGATAGCCACACGCTGCGTTTCAGCTCGTTACATTTGCTGGTAATAGCTTTGAGCCACAAGTTGCAATGGACAGGGTCAGTGGGGAAGAGGGAGCATGTGTGTTCAGCTGTCTCCATCTACAGCCATTCATACGACCAGTACCAGAGCACTTCCTTTGGATTCAGAAGTGAATGCTTAAGCTGCATTCAGTTTTCAACAGCCCCTCCTTCACTTAAAGCTTGCCCTCCAACCTTCATACATATGGTTTGTTATCAATATAGACCAATCAGACAGTATGGAATGTGTCCCTCATGGGTTCCAACGTTATCGTATTATAGTTCTAGCTAAACGTCTGTACTGGGTTTTCTATACGACTCATGGGTTGAGCAGGAGATGTCCTGATCTTGAGAGGTGGAAGGCCGGAGCCCGTTCTGCTGACACAGTGCCTGGACTGCTGTGTAGAACGATGCAGCAGTCAGGAGAGGAGCCACGAAGGTCCACCATCCCCACGTCGTGTTCCTCTCCCCCCAGCGTCCTTCTCATTGGTATGCTTTCCCAGTAAGCCGGCCTCCCACGGCCCCTCACCACCACCACGACCTAGCGAGCTTAGTGGATACAAACACACTTCAGAGATACTTCTAGTATCCAAAACATTGCTCTTGCTTTAGCGGCCACACGCAAGAACAAAATCCTTCGGTGATAAATAATTGAAAGAGGTTCTAACAACGGGATGGACAGTGGAGTCCAAAGCTTCTAGGACCAAACCTTCTGGAACACAAACTGTATTTGATCTCCTGTGAACGGTATGATGCCAAGGTAAATGCTTCATATGTTGGAGGGTCTTGGCCCCCTACAGAACTCCCTCTCCATTCAGATGTGACCCCACAACAAGCATAAGGCTCTCATCATGACAGGGATGCACCGCTGGATCAGAAGGCATACTAAGGGTTTATCCCATGGCTAATATTACCTTGGTTCTTTAGTGCTTTGTATGCATTTGATTTCATAAACAACAAAATGTCCTATTCAGGACTTAAGAATACTTTTTTAATGGCCAGTCCAGGTCTGAATGTCCCTTTCCTCAGCAAGAAGTAGGGAAAAGACAAAGAACTGAAATTATCCTCCACAAAGCACAAAATATCTACTCTATAGTAGGGATGGGTCAGAATATTCGATTATTCAATTATTTGTTACCCAGGGGTCAAAGCCGATTTCTAACATTTGGACCGTTAACATTTTTTCCCACCTCGAAGGGCATTATCCCACTTATACCATGGTCACTTGAACAAAAAAAAAAAATTAAGACCATTCATTTAGATTTTCATGCGTTTTACAATCCAAATATAAAGTTCTTCACAAGCCATACCTTTGTTTCCCTGGTAACGCCTGAGGGTTTGACTAATACCTGGAACAATCATTACCCTCCCGTAAGGTTCTAATGCAATGGAAACGTTGTTCACTCCTCCAGTAAATAGGAAGGACCCTAGCTATGACTTGGCAACGGGAGGTATTCTCTAGTCCGCTCAGCTGTGAGCCAGAGAGCAAACGTTATGCACTTTCAACATAAAGTGTACACATTTATAATTAGAAATTCGTCCCAGCCTTTATACCACAGATACACTAGGGTCTATAGCATATAACCGCGTTGTCTGATTACAGTTTAATTAATTTTTCACAATTTATCAGCTCACAATTTTTTGCGTTAAAGAGATTAAGTGATTTCTTGCCGATGATCCATGGCTGCTTTTGTGAATGTCGGCACACATCGAATAATCGATTATTCGTTCATACCACCCACTGATTATTCGACCATGACAATTTTGAGTTATTCACATCCCTACTCTATGGCAGTTCTTCAGTGCCAGGATCAATCACTTGATAATGCCGACCACCGCAAATCTGATAAGCTCAACAGGGCTTTTCCTGAAAGCCCCACTTTTTAAAAAGAACATGACCAGGATTTCCCCTTTGAAAGCCTCTAAAAAATTTAATGGCTGAACAAAGGTGACCTGTGTGCGGTAAACAGCTGTGGTTCACTCCTTCATACGGCAGCCACCATGGTGAGTAAACAAATTCCCAAACCGACACCGAGCTACCCGCCAATCAGGTTTCTGAACATACACTTTACATAGGCTGAATGACCTCCAGAGGGCCGCTTGTATTTAGAAAGCCGAAGTAGCTATTGAGATTATTAATAGGTATTTGGATTAGCCATTGATAACTTGTTGGGCTAGCTATTAATGGGAAAACACCAGTTGAGTTGATGGTTAACCGTCACTATTTCCAAAGTGTACACAAAGTGTACGATGGGTGGAGCGAATGTGACATTGGTAATGCCACAGGAGCTTGATCCTATATGACCGACAAACAAACACAGACACACATACACAGGATTGTATCTTCCCAGACGGGCAGATACAATCTGGCAGCCATAATCTCAGGACATCCAGCTTTCCCCTTCCCTCGCTAATGTTTCACTTCCTCTCGGCTAAAGGAAACCGCTGGCTAGCTAATGGCTGGCAGGGTGACAACCTGCATAAAGGAGGACGAGTGTAGGCAAACATCTGGGAAGTCTGCAACAGCTGGGCTACCAGGACCAAACACAACATTGTTAGCTCGTTGTCCGTACTCTACAGCCAGGAGTTCAAGTCTGAAGGGGAAGGGAGAAGAGATGGAGGGCAGTGGTATTGGTCCAAAAATATAAATACTATTACTTCCCAATAATTCAAATCTAAGACATACAACTCATGTTGAAATATATTGATTAGACATAGAAAATATCGAAATGATTGTTACAGGGAAACATTTCCCCTCAAAACCTCTTTTTGGAGCCGTCCTGCAGAAACAAAAGTAGGTTAAGAAATGAGAGCAGCAGGAAATGGCTCTAGAAACACAGGCTCTGTCTCAAGAAACACAGGCTCTGGCTCTAGAAACACAGGCTCTGGCTCAAGAAACACAGGCTCTGGCTCTAGAAACACAGGCTCTGGCTCAAGAAACACAGGCTCTGTCTCTAGCAGCACAGGCTCTGTCTCTAGAAACACAGGCTCTGGCTCTAGCAGCACAGGCTCTGGCTCTAGAAACACAGGCTCTGTCTCTAGAAACACAGGCTCTGGCTCTAGAAACACAGACTGTCTCTAGAAACACAGACTGTCTCTAGAAACACAGGCTCTGTCTCTAGAAACACAGGCTCTGGCTCTAGAAACACAGGCTATGGCTCTAGAAACACAGGATCTGCCTCTAGAAACACAGGCTCTGGCTCTAGAAACACAGGCTCTGTCTCTAGAAACACAGGCTCTGGCTCTAGCAACACAGGCTCTGGCTCTAGAAACACAGGATCTGCCTCTAGAAACACAGGCTCTGGCTCTAGAAACACAGACTGTCTCTAGAAACACAGGCTCTGGCTCTAGAAACACAGACTGTCTCTAGAAACACAGACTGTCTCTAGAAACACAGGCTCTGTCTCTAGAAACACAGGCTATGGCTCTAGAAACACAGGATCTGCCTCTAGAAACACAGGCTCTGGCTCTAGAAACACAGGCTCTGTCTCTAGAAACACAGGCTCTGGCTCTAGCAACACAGGCTCTGGCTCTAGAAACACAGGCTCTGGCTCTAGAAACACAGGCTCTGGCTCTAGAAACACAGGATCTGGCTCTAGAAACACAGGATCTGGCTCTAGAAACCCAGGCTATGGCTCTAGAAACACAGGCTCTGTCTCTAGCAGCAAAGGCTCTGGCTCTAGAAACACAGACTCCGTCTCTAGAAACAGTCGCTCTGGCTCTAGAAACACAGTCACTTCTTGTGAGCACCTGTCCAGGGAGCACTGGGTGGTTGAAGCGATGTGCAGTGTTTCATGCAAGAGAAATACTGCTGGCAAACCGAACATTGGACAGTCAATTATTGAAACAGTCTTTTACTGTTTTGTGATTTAAGAAGATGTTTGACAGCTTCAGGCATACCTACCAGCATGCCAACCACAATGAAAGCCCATGTATCTGGTTGGCCAATGATTCCATGTAACTGCTCTAACGTTCAGTAAAAGTCTCCACTAAGCGTGGCCTTCTGCCAAAAGCTTTGAGAAAAATGCAATCTACAAAATAGCTCTACCTTTCAAGATATTGTTGAGATACCCTCCCTGCTCTGTCTCTCTCTGTGTCTGTGTCTCTCTCTGTGTCTGCGTCTGTGTGTCTGTGTGTCTGTGTGTGTGTGTGTGTGTGTGTGTGTGTGTGACAGGCAAAATGGATTCCCAAGGTCAATCAAGGAAGACATCCCATGATTGCCATTGAGACTGGAGGTTCTTTGAACTCTAACTTGTCTCATACAGAGCTTGGCATAAATCAACCATAACAGATATTTTCACAGAGCGTTTTGTTCATGGATAGCTGACTGTGCCCTTTATAGGATTTCACTCTGAATATAGCTTTAAAATCGTACGTACAGCACCTTTAAATTACCCAGATGTTTTGTAGTGTTTTTCACCAACAAGCAGAAGCCCTTCTAACCCAGGCTGAATGGGACTGGGTCCGTGGTATTGGTATCGTATAGCGCTATATATCAATGTCACACATCACAACCCTGAAACCAACTATTTGAATTTAATTCCGATGTTTCAACATTTTGTAAAACTCTTGGCTCAATTTAAAGTGCAACCTTTCTAACTGTGATTCAAACAGATAACTTTCTAATTGTGTTTTTGATTTAATGCCATACACTTACATTTCTTTGTGATCATGACTTGCAAATATAAACTGAAAAGTACCGTCCATGCATAACCATAACCATAACCATTCTTATATGAAAATACAAGAGCAGAGGAGGCCCAAAGTGACACTGCTAAATTGTGATGATGATTGACTCAGATTAAGAGACTCAAAGGATTACTGTGATCAAGGAGATAAAAGAGTTACGCTTTCCAACCCCACGGGCCACTTGATAAAGGAGACACCAGAGCCTTCTGAATGAGACTGGGTGGTTAGGTGCTGGCTAAGGGAAACACTTCTGTAGGGACATGATAATCATCTGCACAATCCTGTTTAACTGCCTCATTCACAATAGAGCAACAATGGGGACATGTTAGAGCCACGCTGGGTAGCCTGATCCATGGTGGTCTGAGAGGAGGGCTCTAGAGCAGGTGTAGTACTATGTTACGTTAAGTTCGGCTATCCTTTTTCGTCTCTTTTTGGGGGAAATTGTTTTCTCTGTTTTCTCTTTTGACCCATGCAGAGCAGTGGGCAGCTGCCGCGGGGTTTCAGGTGGGGGTTGTCTCAGTGTCAGGTGCCTTGCTCGAGGACACCTCAATTTGGGTGCCCTAGTTGAACTACTACTACTACTCCCCCCCCCCCCCCCCCATCCACATTTTTTGTGTACCCGTCGGGACCAAACCGGCCACCGACCGGTAACGGTTACCGGTCCAACTCCTTAACCAGTAGGCCACGGATGCCCTCTGTATGCCTGGTCCATGGCTGAGGTGAGGGCTTGTAGCAGGTATAGTACTATAGAGACTTTCCCAATCAGTTAGCGTGACCCATAGTACATATGAACACTTCCTCAATAACAATTCCAACGTCTTTGACTGTCAACTAAACTATGTTTTCAAAGATGAGAATGTTTGGCTTCACATCAAATGTAGTAACGATAACATTTGTGGATGTATTTTGTGAAGACAAATATATAGGGAATTTCGCGGAGTTTGTTCTACATTGTCTATTGCCTGCAATTTCTTGTACAAATTGCTCTCAGACCATATGGCTTTACTGAAATATGTGTATTTCATTACAATTGAACAGAGTAGGTACCAAAGTACGTACCTTATTGAAGTACACCGGCAACTCCAATAAATAATTGAAGAATGCAAATTAAAGGTTTGTCTCAGCTCCCTGTGAAAGCGAAGCCAAGAGCAATGAGGTTTACTTCAAGTGAATAGCTCACATTTAGGAGCTACAGACAGCTATTGTCTTCTGTTTGAGTCATTAATGACCTAATGTTGCCAATACCATTTGACAAAGGAACTCAATGCTAAAAAAGGAAATTGAAAATAAAGCATTATGAAACTAATTACCCCTTAACCAACTATTAGTCACCTGATATAAAATAAAATGTAGTAGATAGAGTATAGAGTAGAATGCTACACCCTGGTTATAGGGTTCATAGAGTAGAAAACTACATCCTGGCAATGAGGTGAATCGAGTAGAATATTACATCCTGGCTATAAAAGGTACATAGAGTAGAATACTGCATCCTGGCAATGAGGTGAATAGAGTATAATACATAATCCTGGCACCATAGTCAACCATGAGCCAGTGACTGATCCAATACAGGCAGTTGTGTTGTGATGGAAAATGAAATGGGCCCTGGGCTCCTGAGAACCAACCCTTATCTCCCAAGTCACTGTTTAGTGATTCTGCTGCAGCTGGAGTGGTGAGCCACCTGTTATAGAGGGACCCTAAAGCTAGCTTCCTGGTGCTCCTCCCTAAAGATGGCGGCACCACCCCGCACAACGCAAGACTTCACACAGCATGCTGGGAAAACATTGGTTATCATAAGCGGTGATCAATTACGCCGATGCAAAACAACGATCAAGTGCACGTGAATGACAGAGACAAATACAAGGGACCTCAAAACACAAGGTGAATACCCGGAAAATATCTTACATACATTCGGCAGCACTGGTTCCATTACTAGTTCAAAACATTCACAAATTAACTACAAATATGTGTAAAAAATAACCGTTTTGACGTAATGTCAAATTGATCTATGTAATGTGTATGTAATGTGATGCAGAGATATTTCTTTAAGCTAGCAGCTAGCCTAGCCAGCATCGTTACGCCTCCTAATACTACTTTGTACCTCAAAAGGCCAGTCCGCCCAGTCCGACGTGAGAGGAAAAGAGTTACACTGTCCAGCGGACCGTGTTCCAACCTCTGGTCAATGATACAAGAGAAGGTAAATGATACAAATAGAAGCAAAACAAGAGTTCACGTTGGGCGTTGCCTACGACTGCTAGAGATGGCTCTTGGCGAGTTAATGAATGAAGTCTGATGCTGAACTTGAAACGTTTCTTCTAGACGTGTAAGTCGATAGTAGTTAACACTACAGTGTTTTTGTATAGCATATCGTATAGCTGTGTTGATGGCTGCTGGTCCAATGTTACTGACACTTCATGTTCACTAAGTTGACCATGTGTTGCTGCTATGCGGTTCAGATTGTGGGGTCAGGGTTAGGGTTCGGGGTCAGGGCCAGGGTCAGGGTTAACCCCCTGGTTCAGCATTGATATGTGGCCCCCTATTTGTATGGATTCTGATTCGGCTAAATCATATACGGTACACTTTTAAAGAATTGTTCTGTTGTGTTACATTTAGGATATAACATAATATTTGGTGATAATAACGGTCAACAATGAATGTCCCTGACAACGAATAAAGAACCAAAAAGGGAATTTTTAATGATTTAAAAGTTTACATAGCCAATATACAGATTTTGCCTAATGCTACTCAGGCTAGTATAGGTTTATTATATTATCAGGAGATTACATAATCATAATGCAACATAGTAGAACTGAACAGAGTATGGTGTTGCAGGAAACAGGATACAGATATTACACAAATGGTTAGCTGATCAGGGCTCAAACACAACCTCTAGTGTAGGACTGCGTAGTTGAGACATAAAGTCAAATGAAATCTGAGGTCCTGGTGTCATTCACCAGGTAGTCTTAATGCCATACTATTAATGGTGAAACCATAAACGTGAAATGTCACACGAGGCATGTTTCCAGAAAGAAAGCACAGACTTTGGAATCAAATTCCATCAACAGCACCAGCAAGACGGGATATGTATTTCAGACGGTAGACTGGGAGAGGAAATATGACATGTGTGGGTGTGGGACTGACTGTAGGGTACAAAGGGTGCTGCAACAAGTTTCAACAGATTCATTAGAGGTGCTTTTGAACTGGATCCAATTAATCAATCTACAAACGTTCGTGACGTCCCGCCGAGCAGCGGCGTGAGAGAGGCAGCCCCCCCCCCCCCCCCCTTGCTGATTGAGCTCCCCTCCGGGACTCTCGTCCCTCTCCGTGCTGACCTGAGCTCCCCTGTCGGACTGTGTCCCTCCCCGGTTCGACTTCAGCTTGCCTGCTGGACTATGGCCCCACCGGGCTGACCTGAGCTCCCCTGGTTGACTATCGCCCCGCCGGGCTGACCTGAGATCCCCTGCTGGACTGGATCGTCCGTGTCCTCAAGTGCCGTCTACGGCGAGTCTAAGCAGACAACCAAGTCCAACAGACAACGCGAAGCGCAATATAAGCTGATCCACTACCGATAACGTTGTTGTTCGCTTCACATAGTCAATGCATTTTCCAACAGCCTCAATCAGCTACCGCTGCTAAACCCTACAGCCCGTGTGGACATATCACATTAAACCACTTGAGTTGGACTTCAGCTGGTATATCACAGTCGTGTTATGAACTAATCACAATTGAACAAACTCTTCCTACAGACATGTTATTCTTCCGGTCTGTGTTGCTCATGTCAAGTGATCTTATGTAACGTGTTAAGTGATCATACATAACGCTTTGAGTGATTTTATATAAGAGAGGAATGAAAATAATGATCTAAAGTTGGAGAAATGCACCAGAGCTCATCAGCCTCCATTAACTGGTGAACACGACGCTGCCAGCCACACAACAACTTGGGCCCATAAATCAACTCGCTTAACTAATCCTGAATATACTAATATAATGCAATAAGATCATACGCTATTCAAAGTAAAAGGCGATGTGTGCACACGGTCGTCACTCTGTTTAGGGAACCGAGACTAGTGAAGAAACAAGAGCAACAACATACCGCATATGCAGAACCAGCTGGTGGCCAGAGAGGATCTGCGGTCGCGCCGCCCGTGAATCCGTCCTGGTCGTCGGCCGTGTGGAGGTCTCCGCTACCGAGAGAACCGACCGGCCCTGTGGAGGTCCACGCTACCGGCAGGACCGACCGGGAGGAGGTCCACGGTACCTGGAGGACCAACCGGGAGGAGATCCCCGCTTCCTCAGAGGACCGACCGGGAGGAGATCCACGCTACCTGGAGGACTAACCGGGTGGAGGTCTTCGCTACCTGGCAGGACTCGTCCTGGAGTGACCTGTGGCGTGGAGGCAAGAGGAGGTGCTGAGAGCTCCTTATCTAAGAGTGGAAACTTGAACATGGAGCCCAGAACCAGTGCAGTACGCGACGCAGCTCGGCGCTCCGCGGATCAGAGCTGATCTCAAGAGCCAACAAGCCTCGCCCTTCAACCGTGGAGCCGTCTCTCTTGCGTGACATGTCTAGAACTTGTTTACATGCATGCATCTGAAGCCTTGGTTGATGTTTTACTTTTTAATGTTTAGCATTTTCTGGATTTTTTTTCAATGAGAGAAAGAGAAATATAAAATCAGCTTTTATTTTTTGACTTGATAATAAAAAACAAGTCAATACCACATTGTCAATGGCATTGGGTAACCATATAGGCCTAGCATCTGTCATGAAGGGTTCCCACTACGCATGCAGAATAACCACATGTTAATTATAATATATAATACAGGTTGGACATTGAACTATAACATCCAACCCATTTCATTATATCGGTCCGTGGATTTCTTTGCTACAGTGCTCAGCTAGCCTGTTGTCAGCAGGTCAGCTGGGCCTCACTCAGACCCACTGAGGGCAGGCTCCCCAACGCCAGGGAGAGGCTCCTTTGGAGCAGGTCCACCTCGTCTGCTACTGCCGGATGGAATGCCCGGAGCATCTTGCCAGTATTTCCTGGTAACATGTACAGCGTTTCAATGCTTCTTTCTCCCCATTGAGCCCTCAGTAACACCTTGAACACTTCCAGAATTCCATCTCCTCAACAGCCTAACCGGAAGTTCTGAAAAGCTGTCAGGACTTCCGGTTAGTCCAATGAGCCTAATCAGGAGCCCTTTGAATCGAGTAAATATATTTAGGATTGGGATCTGATTATGGTTCAATCTCAAATACAACTTGTGCTGGCGCCCCTCATTGAGTTTTAATTGAGAACATACTTAGTGTACATACTTAGTGAAGTGTCAAGACCATTGCTTTGCCCGTGCTCCGTCATGCACACGCTCAATAGCGATGTCATCATGAACGCATCAGTCTCGTTGCAGCAAACCCTTTAGTGCAGCCATAACCACAACCGCCAGGAAACGCGAA
Source organism: Gadus chalcogrammus (assembly GCF_026213295.1). Lineage (NCBI taxonomy): Eukaryota > Metazoa > Chordata > Actinopteri > Gadiformes > Gadidae > Gadus > Gadus chalcogrammus. The sequence continues at coordinate 16,804,687 of NC_079433.1, read as the reverse complement.
AACAGGTGCAACATGTCAATCGATTTCATTAGGAGGTGCATTGGTGCCCGTATACAATTTCTTCCTCTTTTGAACAACAATTTATACATTTTTGTAAATAATATGCATTGCCCTTATTTTATATAGAAGCCTAATTCGTTGTGCTTGCATGTTTTAATAAACACAGAATGCATAACGGTCTTTCATATTTCTTCATTCATCTGGAATGCATAAAAGTCATGTAGGCCTACTTCTAGCAACCATTTAGAATAAACAAACAAAATACACCTACCAAAACCATCGCGGGGGGGTTGGCTGGCTGAAAAGGATTCAGGGTAACATTGTATAAAAAACGGGGGGTGGGGATGAGAACAAACGGCCAGCTGTTGTCTTGAATGGCAAAACCTCAGAACCTTTAGATGAGACGGCCACGTACCTCAAGATCATCTTCTAGACACTGCTGACCCCCATCTAGGAGGAGGAGGGAGCGATGGACGATAGACTGGGTCTGGACCGGACTGGTCTAGACCACCATGCTGGGAGGGCACCTGAACTGGGCTGCCTGGACTAAACCATATTCAGTATCTTTGCATTCTGTTTAATGTGCTACTACCAATGTAGGGGTTATATTCATGCAATCAAAACATGTATGAACAGGACATCCATATGTGTCTGATGCAGCCCCCAGAGAGCTGAAGGGAGGGGGGGGGGGGGGGGTCTCTGGTGAGCGGCTGAACTTCACCTCTGCTCCATCCCCTCCACCCATAAATAAAGGATCTCGGAGCGCTAGAGTGCGCCTTCCCTGCGGCAACCAGGGTATTTGGTTCTGTGAGCTGTCAGCCAGTGTTAGAATCAACCAAGCCCCGGACAGGGGCTCTCACACACACATGTGGACACCGGGTCGCAGCAGCAGGTAAGTGCAGGTCCACCGCAGCACTGAGAGCTCCATGACCTGCTCCTATAAAGGGGCGACGGAGCGGAGGGGTCATGAACGTACACACATTTATTATCAATGAATGCATGTCCTGTTAGCATTAGCCTTGTAGGTTCTCCATGGGTGTATAAAGAAAGTGAATGAATAAGGATCAGGGATACACTGAAGAACAACATCACCTAATCGGGATGGAAAATCTGGATTGAATGTGTAACGTATCCTGGAGATTTGTAACATGAGTTACATTTTGATATATGCTGCAGTCTAGTTTTGCAAACAGCATCCTTAAAAAAACACAAAACAGCAATGGTTTCTGCGGACTCTGTCAGGGTCACAGTGTGTGCGTTTCATCAAAAGGAAAGGATATCTTACTCTTGAGTCTAGGGATGCCACGGCTGCACTCTATGTCAGGGACACAAAGTGAAGAAAATATTACTAACTTTAGGTTTGGTTGTAGGTAAATAAATACATGATATTTAAGGCAAGGCAACTTTATTTATGTAGCACTTTTCATTCACGAGGCAGACTCTAAGTGCTTCACATAGTTTCATTGTCATACAATAAAATAAAATAATAGTTAAGTAAAAGAAAACAAAGGCAAAGATAAAAATGAGTAATAAAAAAAAGAAAATCCAATGTGATTTGGCAGGAAGCTTAACCAAACACAAAAGTCTTCAGTCTTGTTATAAACGTGGACAGAGTTGGGGCAAGTCTTAAATCATTGTTGCAATATTTGTTGCATAGTAACTAAATCCTGCTTTCCCATGTTTCGTGTTTACTCTGGGGATAATTTACAGATTGGTCTCAGAAGATCTTAATAGTCTAGAAGGCTTATGTAGTGGAAGCATATCAGTTAAATACTTTGGCCCTAAACCATGTAGGGATTTATAGGTTAGCAACATGATATTCAAATAAATTCTCTGACACACAGGGAGCCAATGTAACAATTTAAGAATTGGTGTAATATGTTCACATTTTTGGTCTTTGATAGAACTCTAGCAGCAGTATTCTGAACAAGCTGTAGTAGCCTTAAAGTTTTTTTCGGAGACCTGTTAGGAGACCATTGCAGTTATCAAGCTTACTAGTGATAAAGGCATGTACAAATTGTGGAAGTCTTTGGTGGACATGAGCCCTCTAAGTCTTGCTACGTTTTTCAGGTGATAATAGGAAGATTTTGTAACTGATTTGATGTGACTGATGAAATGTAAATCTAAATCCATGATAACCCCTAGATTTCTTGCTCTGGTTGAGGTTTTCAGGGATAGAGATTGAAGGTGTTAGGTTACTTTAAGCCTTTCCATTTTAGCACCAAAATACAATTATCTCAGTTTTGGCTTCATTTAGTTGAAGGAAGTGTTTGCACATCCGGTCTTTGACTTGCTCAATGCACTGGCACAACAGATCTATGGGCCGGTAGTCATTTGTTGATAGCGATACATAGATTTGCGTGTCATCAGCATAGCAATGATGGTCAATATTGTTATTTTGCATGATTTGCCCTATAGTGGGAGCATGTAGATGTTGAATAAAGAGGGTCCTAAAGATGAACCTTGTGGGACTCCACGTCATTAACAATATTTCATCGATACATTCCCTTTCAATCAACTCATTTGTAATTGACTAAAGTATCTGCAGTACAATCACTATAGCAACCTTTGAAACCCATACCATAGTGCAGTAACTATGATTATCAATAGAAAAACACTGCTGACATCTTCTATTTGCAAACCATAGCTAAAATATTAAATTCAATTCAAAAGTAGTCAAGGACAACTGTTCCAACATGTCTGCTTCCTGCTCAGTTGGGCACGGATACATGGGACCCGAGTTGATGAAACATGACCTCCTTTCCATGCTCCAATCAACAGCGGGAGGACATCGAAGTGGAAGTCTAGTCCCCCTCTCAGAACCACAGCCTGGGCAGGGCACATGGACGCTCCCGTCTGGGAACTATGCATATGCAACAGGTTTTAATATCTGTTTAATTATCATTTAAGGTCATTGGTTAACCTTTAGCTTGAATGCTGCATTTTCGGCCTTTATCCTTTGCATTGTCCCAATGTGTGAAAGAAATCTTGAATGATCATAATAATGATAATAATGATAATAATAATGTAATTAAATTGGAATGCAGTTATAGCAGCAGTTTCATTTATTAAAGAAACCTATGAGTCATTATGCTGAATATGCACTTTAATGTGTGTGTCATAAGGTCTGTCCAATACCTGGCATGAGGTTTGTTTGTCATCCACACTAAGAGCCCAGATGCCCAGATCCCCCCAGGCAGCATCATGCCTGCTATCAGGTTACTGAAGACAAGCAGAGGGAGGGAGGTCCATGGTCCCTTTAAACCTTCCCCTGTGTGGCCACAAACGTAGAGAGGCTGAGAAATGACATCCTTTGCCAGCACCGACTACACCAAATAAATATGTTGGAAACTGTCACCAATTCATCAACTGTAAAGACAACAATTTGATTTTTAAAATTTACATTTATGAGCACAGGAGAAAATCCTGCATCATCCAAGGTAGTTCAAGTCAGTTGCCAATACAATTGTATTACATTGACTAGACCATTATGTATTGTTTTATGATAACATATATGGAATTAAAACGTTTCAGAGGAAGACATGCAGAATGTGGGTGGTTCATCTGTACATTTGTTTGTTCCATCACATATTTTGTAGGCGAAATATATTGCAGTGGTCTATAATGATCTTTAATTTTTTTTTACAGCCAACAGAAAATGGTTGTAATTCAGAAAACAACATATGCTGCCACCTAGCGATCATTTGGCCAGAAACTGCTTACACTTGGTTTGGTCATTTGCCAAATACGTTTGAAAGAATAACATATATATAATAAATATATAATTAAAAATATATAAATTTAATCAAATTCATTCCAACTAAAGTGTCAAATGTTGGAATGACACACACAAACACACACACACACACACACACACACACACACACACACACACACACACACACACACACACACACACACACACACACACACACACACGTGTGTGTGTGTGTGTGTGTGTGTGTGTGTGTGTGTGTGTGTGTGTGTGTGTGTGTGTGCGTCTGCGTGTGTTTTTGTGCCACAGTCCAACGTTCAAACACTAGGGGGAGTGCTTGTTACTCAAATGCCTTTGCCATGATATCATCTTCCATAATCCACGCATAATCCGTGTGCTCGTGACAGCCATGTCCTTGTTGCCACGCTGTAACGGGAGATTGGGGTTGTAGCTTTAGCGGAGTGTTCCTCTAGCGATATGTAAACATGTGTCCTCCCCACCGGATGAGACTTTAATGTAACGGGTCAAACACGTGACACCTCAGCCTGGTAACTGTCCAATTATAGAATTGAGCCCCATATTATTAAATAGCCTACCTTAAATACCAAGTGTCAAAGAATGATTATAATGAACAAAGTACACAAAGAAGACTACGAAGCTAATACAATGAAAGTAGAAAACTATCAAAACGTATCGTACCTGAGTCACACGGAGCGATGTCAACTCGCTCTGGTTTAATCAGCTAGGTCTTTATTGTATTGTAACACCTAGGTCTTTATTGTATTGCAATACCTATATTGTAGCACCTATAGGGTTTTATTTTATTTTAACATCTAGGTCTTTATCGATGTCTCACACCTCTGTCTCTATTGTGTTGTAACACCTAGGTCTTTATGTAATAACACCAAGGTCTTTATTATGTTGAAACTCCTAGGTCCTTATTATAATGCTGCAGAATAGCTGAAGTGTGTGTGCTTTCTTTCCCTGTGCTGCTGAACACACTAAAAACATACAAGTTCATGGGGACCTATACCTTTTTTTATGTATTAAAAGCGTTATTACGTTATTACTTTTCTCCACCATTTCGATGACTCGTTTATGTATTAATAAAACATCTATAATATATTTTTTAATCCTTGTCATGATTGTTTACCCCACATAGATCAACTCTTGATTTATAACCGAAAATTGGTTGAGACATGTTTTGGTTATAGACATAGTGCTTTTATCCAGAGTAACCGCAGCTCCACTGTTTACTTGTATAATGTGTACAGGCCAGTCTCTGCGCTTTCCAAAATAGCGTAATAATGTGGCATCTCTATGTCTATGGTACCAACTGCTTGCGAGATAAATGATGCACAATGGGGTTACGCACATATTTATGCCTGGTGAGTCTTCCGCAGATAAAATATTTGCAATGTTTTTTTTAAATGTTTTTGTCTGATTGCTTGCAATTTAGGTTAATAGCTACAAACAAGAACATATTTATAGGCCAATGTATTTCTTTTAGTTTTAGGTTCACAGTTTTATGATCAGTTTCGACTGCTTAACTATTAATAGCGCTGGATATTTTTTTGTTTTTCGGTTCCACTTGCAATTGATCTACACCAGCATTTTTGGAAATGTATTTTAAAAGACAGAACGTTAGTAATACCAGAATGCAGCTTCCAGTAGCATTTTGAGTATTATTAGCAGTACCCCTTTAGCCTACTTGCATTTGATATGTTAAGACCATATGGCGGTTAATCTTAACGCACTAAGTCAGTTATTACTTATATTCTCAGTTGGCGCTTATCTGTATTCCACTATCATTCACTAACAGTTGTAACAACACTAACAAAGCAGCCATGTGTCTAGGGCCAAGAAGTTAATCACTGCCACAAACTGGGATGCAGTCCAAAAGATAAAAGTCCATCAGACACACAATAGTCTCGTAAACGTGAGCAGAGACGCCTTCTTTTACAGCGAGCGGATCGACTTTGAACACTGACACATGTAGGAACACACACACGCATGCACACACCAGCCGCAGTAGGCTACGCATCATGGCTGAGAGAGAGAGGTGAATTAGGCGGAGGGTAATACACACAGGTATAAGCACTGCCGGGTCTAGAGAAGGCATACCTGGGCAGCATTGCTGTGTCTGCGGGAACTGAGCTGAGTGAAATATAAAGCATGCAAGGTCTGCTGTGCTGTCAACGGCCATCAGGCTGACAAATGAAAGACACTGGGCCCTGGCTTGCTGACGTTACATTTCTGTGGACGGGGAAAAAAATATGATGTGATCTTCTAAATATGTGCTGGGGTATGAAATAATGAAAAAAAAGGCACTCTTCCAACAACAGGGGTGATAACTTCAATTGTCATATTCAGCGAATGAGTTTGAGTGCAGCGGAGCTGGGGAAGGCAGATTGATCCGCCGCTGCTGCTGCTCTCCTCCCCAGGCAAATAATACTTTTTGTAATTATGTTGGGGATTTTAATGGTGTGGAAAAAAAAAATCCATCCCCACAGCACCTTGGTAACCATGGTGCTGCTTGGGAGTCAATAGAGGGTCAGAGACAAACAGCATGAATCTGCATTAGCACCAGCCCCTGCATTCGGTGCATATCTACCGACTAGTGCTGGCAACAAAGAAATAGGAAAACAATGTGATGCACTGGGGATGCTTCTGCTGAGCAGGTATGGGGCTCGTGACTTTAGAATAAACACGTCTGATTGGTCAAACTGAGACGTTAACGGTGGCAGTGCAATTGTAACCTTTGTCCTTTGGTCTACTCTTGGTGCAAACATCACACAGGTTGGATGTACACTCAGATATAAATGAAACAATCTAAAACAAACGTTCTCCTCTCTTCCATAAATATCCTGCACCCGGCACCAACGTCAAACATTTGAGAATAAATGTTTTTCAGCAAATAACAACTTTAGAAAAGATTGTGCTGGCATTCCCATAGGTCATTAAATGTGTATTTCAGTAGAGGATTGGTGATTCCTCCATTGCCAGTATTGAGTGGGGACCCTATCAAACTAGTATCAATTAATCATTCATGGTCATTACACTATAATGATTGTCCCATCAACCTTTGCCATGATTATCCTTCTGTATAAAACTGATCTAAATATATGTGTCCAAATAACACAAATACTGTTTATATTTATATGAATAAATACATTATTTGTATTCATTTAAAAAAATAAAAAGATCTGGAAAGCACGGTAGGTAAGGGTACGTTTGTGCCCATTGTTCCCCCACCACTGCGCTGATGGAGACGTCAGAGCAGGAGACGGATGGGCTGGAGTTCCACGGGAACAAAGATGCCCTCGTTATTGCGCAGCTCAGCGGAAAGCGGGAGAGATAAGGAAACAGAGAGAACCACAACCTCAACTATTACTCTCCATCCCTTCTTTCACCGCCTATCTCTGGAGGAAAGAACGCACACTCAGCCCTTATTGGGGATAACATCCTCTCTGGCCACTGGGACGGGAGACAGGGCACAGCACGGATTTCTGGGCAACCGAGATCAGACAGGAAAGTAGTCGGGGATGTCTTACATGTCTGCTTCCTGCTCAGTAGGGCACGGATACATGGGACCCGAGCTGAGGAAAGCTTCCTTTCCATGCTCCAATCACCAGCGGGAGTACTTCTAAGGGGAACTCTAGTCCCCCTCTCAGAACCACAGCCTGTCCAGGACACATTGACGCTCCCGTCTGGGAACTATAGCAACTTGGTTGATTAATTATCCTTTAATGTGTTGTATTCTATTGACCTTTAGCTTTAGTGCTGAGTTATGTGCCTCTATCTATTTGATCTGTTCCGTGTTTTAGCTCCTCCATCTTGTCTACTATCATTGTCCCCCCCCCCCACACACACACACACACACACACACACACACACACACACACACACACACTATCTGCTGCTGATTGGCGGGATGTCCCTCTATGGATGTATGGCAACAGTGCAGTCAAGCCAAGCATCACTTGACTCCAATGTCCGTTCACTTCTAGGTTCTTTGTTCCTCGGCTGGCACGACGGAGGGGAGGTCGGTGGACAGCCATGGGACACGTTAAATACCCGCTCACACATACAAACACACACAAATCCCCAGATAAAGACATCAGGTATTCTGTAGGGGACCCCATGCGAGCGCTGTTTCTCCTCCCCATCAGGGGCCAGATCTGTTCGGGGTTCACTCAGAAGTACTCTTTGGTTCTTTTGGTTTGAGCGCTGATCAAAGCTGATCATGGGCTTTGATTGTGTGTTCATCTTCACTGCTCCTGCTGCTCCACAGGGCCTGGAGAGGAGAGGGGCCCCAGGAGAGGAGGGGCCCGTCGGCTTCATACTTTAGTACTACAGGGCCCCTGGTGAGGAGGGCCCTCTGGAGAGGAGAGGGGCCCCAGGAGAGGAGGGGCCCGTCGGCTTCATACTTTACTACTACAGGGCCCCTGGTGAGGAGGGCCCTCTGGAGAGGAGAGGGGCCCCAGGAGAGGAGGGGCCCGTGGGTTTCATACTAAAGGGCTGATTATGGTCCCACGTTCACGCAACGCAATGACCACGCAGACCCTTCCCCGCAGTCGTGAACCTTTGGTTCTGCGTGGGGTCTTAGTGAGCAGACCAATCACAGCCCTTGCTGCTGCGTCGCCTCGAGGGAAGGTTACAATATTTTGGAGGCGAAGGTCAGACCCTTGCGGTGGACACAAAGAGGGTCCGCAAGGACGTACGGGGTCCGTAACCCCCTTGCGTTGCGTGAACGCGGGACCATAATCATCACCATTCACTAGTGGCCGCGGTGTTTGGAGATAATTAACTTTTTTAAATTAAGATCAATTAATTATCCTTATTATATTTTTTTCAATACTAATAATTGTGTGTGTGTGTGTGTGTGTGTGTGTGTGTGTGTGTGTGTGTGTGTGTGTGTGTGTGTGTGTGTGTGTGTGTGTGTGTGTGTGTGTGTGTGTGTGTGTGTGTGTGTGTGTGTGTGTTTGCCAACTATGGGACAGCTGGGACAATAAAACTGAACCTTGACCAATATAGTATAAGATACAGTCTAGAGCATATCAACTGTGAAAGCTAAACCAACTCCCGCAGCCACATATAGGTGTAAGATATGACTTCAATGCATTTCAATACAAAGACCATTGAAAAAACCTTCCTGCGTTCCACGTGATCATCGTATCATCACAGGTTATACTGACCATGTTAGCGTCATGTGACTCCTCCGACCACCGACCCAACTTTGTCTTGGAGGCAGATCATGTCTCGGGTCATTTCATGTATGCACTTATAATGCTTAGAAATACTACCCTGCTGCCATGCGCCACCCCAACCTCACCCAGCCGTGCGCGTGACCCGCACCCAGATCAGCCGCTCGCTCTCAGCAGCAGCGCAGCGTGCGGCAGGTCGTCCCGTGTCACAGGACTTCACCTTTACGCGCATCGCAGCAGGACTTCACAATAACGTACGTGGCGACAGGACTTCACCTTTACGCACATCGCCACAGGACTTCACCTTTACGCGCGCGCGACAGGACTTCACCTTTCCGCTAGTCGCGACAGGACTTCACCTTTACGCGTGTCGCGACAGGACTTCACCTTTCCATGCAGGAATTCAGCTTCTCGCGGGTCAGGACATGGGGCGCCTCCTCTCTCCGTTAAGCGGCTGCAGGCGGCAGGACTCCGACGAGGCGCGACTCGTCTGCAGAAATAACTTTGGACGTCAAAGGATGGAGAGATGTTAGGACCGGGTACTCGATGTGGGTAAGTTTATATTCAAGTAGAATTTACTATTATTTCCCAATACATCATAATATCCTTTACTATTTAAGGTAAATTACTGTTCTTTTTTATTAAATTTGAAGCATTGAATGCGTAGTGAATAAATTAAAAGTCTCTCGAATCTGTCGTGAATTACACATCTTCGACCCTCCAGCGCAAAGTCTAGCAAAGAATGATCGACCCTTCGCTCATTCCCTAGCTTCTCCACCTCCTCCACCTCATCTCCCTCCTCCACCCTCTCCGCCTCCCCTACCTCCACCTCCTCCACCTCCCCTACCTCCACGTCCTCCACCTCCTCTCCTCTCCCTCCTCCAACTCCTTCACCTCTAATGACCAAATATGTGAGGAAGATGACGAAGATGATGATGATGATGATGGTGATGAGGATGATGAGGATGATGATGATGATGATGATGATGATGATGATGATGATGATGATGATGATGATGATGATGATGATGGTGGTGGTGATGATGATGGTGATTATTATTTGGATCATAAACCGCTGTGAGAGGGCGAGTTAAGGGGTGGATGAACTCATCAAGACGTTGTTTTGTACTCTACTTGAGGGTAGGACTGCTCGATTATGGAAAAATTCATAATCACGATTATTTGGTCAATATTTTATTCACGATTATTCAAACAATTATTTTTTAGTATGAAAACATTATGCAAATTATCAGCATTTCTCTCCAAAAAAACACTTTTTAACTGAGAACTATGAATGTCCCATTAAAAATTAAACAAAATGTTCAAATAGAAAATGTTCAGATCGAAAAATAATGTAAAAATTGGTATCCAGCAAGAAGAGAGGAGAAGAGAACCTGGGCGAAGTAAAATCCCAACACACTTCATCTCTAACGCAAGATATGAAGACTCTTATGTGAGAAAATACAAGAGCTTTGTTTGCCAATTTGGAAAAGCATTTAACAGTGGCAGTGTGGTGTGAGTCTATCTGCCTCGTGTTGGAGGACCATGAAGATAGTGTCTCCTTTAGGTAGTCTTTGTCCACATGTCTGTCTCCTCCTCCTTCCAGTGACACGCTTCTTAAGCCTATTCTAGCCAGTGAGGGAACTCCGTCTGAGGCTGTAGGAACCACTGTGTAGAAGAGGGAAGCCTCACAGCTCCCCTCCCTCTCTCTCTCTCTCTCTCTCTCTCTCTCTCTCTCTCTCTCTCTCTCTCTCTCTCTCTCTCTCTCTCTCTCTCTCTCTCTCTCTCTCTCTCTCTCTCTCTCTCTCTCTCTTTATCTCTCTTTCTCTGTGTGTCTCTCTCTCTTGTCTATCTCCCTCTCTCCCTCTCTCTCTCCCCCCATCCCTCTCTTTCTCCCCCTCTCGCTCCCCCCCTCTCCATCTCTCCCCCACTCTCTCTCGTCATCTCTCTCCCTCCCTCTTTCTTCCTTCCCTCTCTCTCTCCCCCTCTCTCTCCCTTCTCACGCTCTCTCCCCCTCTCCCTCTCTCTCTCTCTCCCCTCCCTCTCTCTCCCCTCCCTCTCTCTCCCCCTCCCCCCTTTCTCCCCCTCGCTCTCCTCCCTCTCCCCCCTCTCTTCCCCCTCCCTCTCTCCCCTCCCCCCTCTCTCTCTATCTCCTGCAGCACATTGGCCTTCCTCTATAAAGCTCATTTCCCATGCTCTTCATGCTGCCGTTTAAACCCTTTGATGTTCCTCTTGCTGAACCTTGAGAAGAAGAAAGGCAACCAGCACCCAAACTCACATTGTCTCATTGTCACATAGTCTTCTGTCTTCCTTTTCTCTTTATTGTGTGTGTGTCTGCGTGCAAGTGTGTGTGTTTGTAGGTGTGTGTGTGTGTGTGTGTGTGTGTGTGTGTGTGTGTGTGTGTGTGTGTGTGTGTGTGTGTGTGAGTGTGTGTGTGTGTGTGTGTGCGTGTGTGCGTGTGTGTGTGTTTGTGTGTGTGTGTGTGGGTGTGGGGGGGGTGTTTTAACACTTTTGTCCTGCACAAACACAAATCCTTGAGAAAAAAAATGTATCTAACCTAATTACAATAAGAGTATGATGGTGAGTGGGTCTCAGTGTAGTCCTGGTATAGAGTAGTCCTGGTCTAGGGTAGTCCTGGTCTAGGGTAGTCCTGGTCTAGGGTAGTCCTGGTCTAGTGTAGGCCTAGTCTATAGTCCTGGTCTAGGGTAGGCCTGGTCTAGGGTAGTCCTGGTCTAGGGTAGTCCTGGTCTAGGGTAGGCCTGGTCTAGGGTAGGCCTGGTCTAGGGTAGTCCTGGTCTAGGGTAGCCCTGGTCTATAGCCCTGGTCTAGGGTAGGCCTGGTCTAGGGTAGCCCTGGTCTAGGGTAGTCCTGGTCTAGGGTAATCCTGGTCTATAGTCCTGGTCTAGGGTAGCCCTGGTCTATAGCCCTGGTCTAGGGTAGCCCTGGTCTAGGGTAGGCCTGGTCTAGGGTAGCCCTGGTCCACCCCTGCCGCTTTTCCACCGCACATGTAGCTCGACTCGACACGACACGACTCGACACGACTCGACACGGTAGCAGCGCGGGTGCTTTTCCACCGCAAATAGTACCTCCGGGACGTGGGCGGGGTCGTCTGCGCGAAAGGGCCGTGACGTATTTTTGTACGCGACGCAAACAACACCTACGTAACCCACACATGGACAGAACCCACATAACAACAATGGAGAACATCGATGCGATGGTATTCGTGTTCGTATTATTAGCTGGCATGTTGAAGAAGTGGAATATGTTGGCTGCGGCGCTACTATGGCTGTTCTATCGTTACCAGCATGGTTGCCATGTCGCTCTCGTGACTTCGTCACACTCTCTGGCCAATCAGTGGCCGGCCGTCTGCCGACGTCACCTTTTAGCATCGGCTCAGCCGCTTGGAACCTAGAGCGAGGCGGTACTAGAAAAATCAGCCACTTGAGGTACTAGATCGCGGTGGAAACGCAAAAAAGGCGAGCTGAGTCGAGTCGAGTCGAGTCGTGTCGAGCTCGTACCATGCAGTGGAAAAGCGGCAAATAGGGCCCAGTGCCGGTGATGTGGTGATTAGGAGTTAGTGGGACTGCAGTGTTAATGAGTGGAGATATCAAAGGACGGACCTCTGAGATGCGGTAGCCTGCAGTAGGCATGCATTAATAATCCTCTTAAATCCATTGGCCTTTTTCTTCTTATGCTTTCATGTTCAGACTTAATTAATACTTATCTCATGCATCTTTTTTTCCTCAGACCTTGCTTGATTTATATCCCTTAAAAAAAGAGTAAATAAACACAGCAAACAAACGACGTGTGGAGCTGAACCTCTGTGGTCCCGTCCCTGTCCCGGTCCGCTGAACCCCTTTGTGGTTCAGTCCCCGTCCCGGTCCTCTGGGGTCCGGTCCCCGTCCCGGTCCTCTGGGGTCCGGTCCCCGTCCCGGTCCTCTGGGGTCCGGTCCCCGTCCCGGTCCTCTGTGGTCCAGTCCCCCGTCCCGGTCCTCTGGGGTCCGGTCCCCGTCCCGGTCCTCTGGGGTCCAGTCCCCGTCCCGGTCCTCTGGGGTCCAGTCCCCGTCCCAGTCCCGGTCCTCTGGGGTCCAGTCCCCGTCCCAATCCCGGTCCTCTGGGGTCCAGTCCCAGTCCCGGTCCTCTGGGGTCCAGTCCCCGTCCCGGTCCTCTGGGGTCCAGTCCCCGTCCCAGTCTGGTCGTGTGTTTCCTCCTAACCGTCAGTAGGGGGCAAAATACCATCAGGGATGGAGAGAATAAATCAGCCGCGTTACAAAGGCACTCAATCCCTGTTGCTGCATTGTTGATGTGCAACATGTTTCTATAAACCACCCCCCCCAGTGCTTAACTGAGGAGCCCCCTCCCATCCGCACGCTGGTGACAGCCCCCCAGTACTGAGGAGCCCCCACCCATCCGCACGCTGGTGACAGCCCCCCAGTACTGAGGAGCCCCCACCCATCCGCACGCTTGAGACAGTATTTCTTCAACATAGTTGATCTTCAACATGTTTCCTAGTGTCTCTCCTGGATGGACGGGACTGCGCCTCAGCGGTCTGAGAGTGTGTCTAAAGACCTATCTTCCCCAGTTCAGACGTGTCTTCACTTCCCAGTGCCCGGTGTGACACCCCCACACACACACACACACACACACACACACACACACACACACACACACACACACACATACACACACACACACACACACACACACACACACACACACACACACACACACACACACACACACACACACACACACACACACACACACACACACACACACACACACACACACACACACACACACACACACACAGAACATCTCAATTTGGTTGTATAATATTCTTACATTCCTATTGCTTTATTGCATTTAAAATGTATTCATCGTACCATACTTGCTATTCATTGTGTTCACACAGGAGTGAGCGATGTTCTTGTACATTGAAACCTTTCTCTGTACATCCCCCGTCCGCCTGTGACAGTGTTGGGGTTCTCTTGGTGGCTGGTGATGTACTTGATCCGCGCTGTTAGTTCTGTGAACAGCCCCTGTCAGGGAGTGCATTATTATTCTGTGATAACATAATTAAATGAGTGCGAGGGACGGGGCGGGCCAAGCGCAGTGCTAAACGAGGGAGACGGAGGGTGCATTGTGACGAGGAGAGACACTGAATGGAGGGAGAAGGAGAAGACTAGATTATAAGGAAGCCTTTGATGCGCAGCCCGGCTATGGGAATCCTAGCATGCCTTCAGGGGAGAGCTCCTCTCACGCCGCAGCATCAATAATGAATGAAAGATATCTTGTTCAGTGGAAGAGCGAACTAAACTGGCATACTGATTTGTTTTGCCGTAAACCGTATGTAGAAAAATAAGAAAGTGCACATGCACTACATCATTAAGGTTTAGGGGACTGTCACCTTCTTATAATCAGAGGGTCAAACCGTGTGTGTGTGTGTGTGTGTGTGTGTGTGTGTGTGTGTGTGTGTGTGTGTGTGTGTGTGTGTGTGTGTGTGTGTGTGTGTGTGTGTGTGTGTGTGTGTGTGTGTGTGTGTTTGTGTGGGTGTGTGTGGGTATGTGGGTGTGTGTCTGTGTGTGTGAGTGTGTGTGTGTATGTGTGTGTGTGGGTGTGTTTTGAGTATTATGTGAGGGGCTGGAGGGATGTTTTAGTTGTTTGTTGTTTTCGATCTATTTAATCCAGATTTGAGGTTATGTTCTGTATGAATAAAATAAAATCACATATCTTAATTAAAACTCTGAAATCCAATCATTATTTTTGGATTTCCACATCACCTGTTTAATTTTTATATGAACAAAAAATGGTATCGTTATTTATCGACTAATCGAAAGAAACATTTTTTTTTTTCAATATAATCACATTCCTGAAGCCCCCCAAAGCCTCCCTCTTTAAAACAAAAGCTAGGGCACTTGAACACACACACATCTACCTCCACACCAAGGGAGAGAGACCCACACACACATCTACCTCCACCCCAAGGGAGAGAGACCCACACACACATCTACCTCCACCCCAAGGGAGAGAGACCCACACACACATCTACCTCCACCCCAAGGGAGAGAGACCCACACACACATCTACCTCCACCCCAAGGGAGAGAGACCCACACACACATCTACACCGCGTGAAAGAGCCAGGACGTCCCAGTCAACACACGATGCTTCCTGAGTCCACAAGCAGCTCCGCTGTGGGCGCCACGTGGTCCCGCTCTAAGGCCGGGGTGGCCGCCTCCGCCTCGCTCTGGTCCTCTGTCCTCCATGAGGTGATGGTGACTGGTTCCAGCGAGTCTGTGCGGGAGCGAGGAGCAGTAACGGGACATGATGGAGCTATTCATCAGCGCTCGGCTCTTTCATGTCTCCCTGCTCTCTTTCATTATCACTGTTTTACCAGCGAGAGCCACCTGGGATTCCTCTGCAGCAGAAGTTATTTGAAGGGCATGTTATCCTGCTTTGAATACCACTTTCGTTCGCAATGCAAACGGCTCCCATTCTGTGGGTATAATCCTCTGGGTGACGGCTGTCGTCTCGCCGCAGCGGCTCCGACCTGGTGCACGGCAGGGGGCAGGGATATTCCGACTGTAGAAGTACTGTAACTCTTTAAGAAACGTGTGTAGTACAGTAGCACGGTCGTCTTCTTCAAGTCAGCGTTCTGCCCCAGTAAGGTTCAGAGGAAGATTTAACCCTGATGCATTCCTGTTGAATAATTGTCATGTTTTGCTGCCCAAACGGTTTCCATCTGTTGATGGTGTAAGGTATGAATCCCCTTCATAATCTGATTTCATCGCTTGTACAAACGTCCTTGCTCAGTAGTAGTAGTATAATGTTTAACCGAGTTGAGGACAGTGGACTCAGTGCTGGTAGACAGGAGGGGGCAGAACACGACGGACACTGAGGAACAGAAGGCCTCCTTAGGCCCAATCCCATTTCTACCCCTTACCCCTACCCCTTACCCCTCCGCCATTTCTACCCCTTACCCCTTACCCTTACCCCTTCAAAACAAGGGGGAGGGGTAAGGGGAAGGGTTAAGGGGTAGAAATGGGATAGGGCCTAAAGCTCTCCGTCAAGGGGAAGGACTCCTTTCGTTCACTGTGGTTCTTCTCATTCACTGTGGTCCTTCTCATTCACTGTGGTTCTTCTCATTCACTGTGGTCCTTCTCATTCACTGTGGTCCTTCTCATTCACTGGATACGTGCATTGATTAAAACCTTCAGCTAATTTCTAAGTGTAGAGGAATGGACAGTTATCTTGAACACAGTGAGGATGTGTCATTCCAATTGGTTGATGTGTATTTGTTTTGCTCCTCCTTTTGTTCTGGATATACATACAACTTTACAATATATAAAGAAAACGCCAGACTTTAGATGTAAATGTCTGTGTTGATAGAATAGTTTTAGAAATAAAACTAACCTCGCATTGCATGAATAATCGCCTTTTTGAGGGACCACTTTCTCAGCAGCAGCGGAATTTAACCTAGGTATCAGTCCGCCGCTGCCGTAGCCTACTACCAGGAGTATAACACTGCTGCTGAGACACAACAAGTCCCTGTAAATGCAATGCAATGCAAGGTTGGTTTTATTTCTAACATTATTCTATCAACACAGACATTTACATCGACCGTCTGGCGTTATAGTTGATTTGCCTCGGGTGTACTGTGGAGTGGGTAAGACTGTTTTATTGCAGTGGCGCCGGAATGATTTCAGTGGTGGGGGGGCCAAATGCGCGTGCATGTGTCGAACAGCGCGTGACACCTCATCATCCTAAAGCATGCGGTGCGCGTGCGCATTTCACACGTGTTGCGCATTTCACACGCTTCAATTGCCGCCCCTAGCACCAATAGGAAGCGGCGCGAAATAATGTGTCTTCACCGCAAAGTAAACACTGAATCATCATAATAACCTTCTTCATTCTCACCCTCGCCATCATAAATCCTCATCTCCGTCGCAATCATCATTATAGATGGCTTTTGGATTTGACTGTAGAAACTTTAATCGTGTTTAATGCAGTGCTTCACGCAGCATCAACGCAGCAAGAAAGTGTAAATAACAATGGATCCAGAGTTCCTATGCTAGGCACTATGATGGCGGTCCTCTGTGTAGTGAAGTCTAGTTAGTAGAGATGCGCGGATAAGCTGTAATGTCATCCCGATTTTGAGTTGCGTGCTCCGTGTCCCGACAAAAAGCCTGTCGACTCGCTAAAATGTCCATCCTCTATGAAATGTCCCCTATTGTCAGCGAACATAGCCAACGTGGTCTTATTATAGCCCGATCATTAACTAAAATCCACAAAGAAAGAATAAAGCATCCAGCATATGATTTTAACAATGTGTGAGGGCATATGCAGCTGGGA